>NW_027648649.1:0-104460 GCF_051294905.1 Botryllus schlosseri
GTATGGGTCTATCAGAATACGAGTAAAAGCTAGGCCTATAAATATGTCATGCATGATTGATAACTTTTCAATACTCCAAGGTTAGTTTACACATATTAATGTGAAGGCCTTTCCTGCCTCAACACACAAGCACATATAATATTCAAGAAACATGCCAATAGATGCCACAAAAAAGAACACTCAGCGTTCAAGTTGACCAATTAGCGGACCATCGTGTTTTATAAGAGTTTCCCAGTCTTCCAGCTGTAGCTATCGAACCGAAATCAGTCCAGAAACCGACCCCTTGTTTGAGTACTTTACATCTTATAATCACCAAGTACTTTTCGTGTCGATTCGGGGATCGGGCATTCCAACATAACGCGGGGATTGTTGAGGGTTCGTCGTAGGTAGACATTCCGAATGCAATATCTCTACGCTCTTGGCTCTTTTCGTCTTTTGTTCATCAGCTTCATGGAGCTATTCCAGCACATTTCATTGGGCATCTCCATTTCTGTATACTTTGCAACTTCGGCTAGCAGTCAATCCTATTTTATCGCACTGCTTTAGTTCTGTATACTTTGCAACTGTGGCAAGCAGCCGATCCAATCATTATAAGGCTAAGAGCTTCCAGAGGGACATCCGAACATCACCCTTCAATGCCAAAAGATGTCAGGCCCTTCCGCAATAAATCGTCAATGTCCTGTTTTCTGGATATAGTCTGATACTGGATGCTTCGTTTTGGGCTGTGTTTCGAGAGTACTGGACTGCTGGTGGCTTTACATTGGTAGAGCCAGAAATTAGCCAAAACTAGAGGACACATTGATGATGTCTGCATTGGTAGTCATTGGATATTACAACTGAATGCACAATTCATGTGGGCACCATACATGGCATATTTATGCATACACAACTCTGCTACCTGATTGTAGCAATTCAAAAGTTACATCGAATGAGCCTATCGGCGTATTCCTGGCTATTGTAGTTTAGGAGATATTGGCAGATTTAGCCATTTTGGAGGGGTATGAAAATTTATGAAAAGTTCAATTCCACCAAGATTTCTCTATGTTCCCGAGGGCCTACAGTTACAGCTCTGCTACCAGATTGTAGCAATTCAAAAGTTACATCGAATGAGCCTATCGGCGTATTCCTGGCTATTGTAGTTTAGGAGATATTTGCAGATTTAGCCATTTTGGGGGGTATGAAAATTTATGAAAAGTTCAATTCCACCAAGATTTCTCTATGTTCCCGAGGGCCTACAGTTACAACTCTGCTACCAGGTTGTAGCAATTCAAAAGTTACATCGAATGAGCCTATCGGCGTATTCCTGGCTATTGTAGTTTAGGAGATATTGGCAGATTTAGCCATTTTGGGGGGTATTGAAAATTTATGAAAAGTTCAATTCCACCAAGATTTCTCTATGTTCCCGAGGGCCTACAGTTACAACTCTGCTACCAGATTGTAGCAATTCAAAAGTTACATCGAATGAGCCTATCGGCGTATTCCTGGCTATTGTAGTTTAGGAGATATTGGCAGATTTAGCCATTTTGGGGGGTATGAAAATTTATGAAAAGTTCAATTCCACCAAGATTTCTCTATGTTCCCGAGGGCCTACAGTTACAACTCTGCTACCAGATTGTAGCAATTCAAAAGTTACATCGAATGAGCCTATCGGCGTATTCCTGGCTATTGTAGTTTAGGAGATATTGGCAGATTTAGCCATTTTGGGGGGTATGAAAATTTATGAAAAGTTCAATTCCACCAAGATTTCTCTATGTTCCCGAGGGCCTACAGTTACAACTCTGCTACCAGATTGTAGCAATTCAAAAGTTACATCGAATGAGCCTATCGGCGTATTCCTGGCTATTGTGTTTAGGAGATATTGGCAGATTTAGCCATTTTGGGGGGTATGAAAATTTATGAAAAGTTCAATTCCACCAAGATTTCTCTATGTTCCCGAGGGCCTACAGTTACAACTCTGCTACCAGGTTGTAGCAATTCAAAAGTTACATCGAATGAGCCTATCGGCGTATTCCTGGCTATTGTAGTTTAGGAGATATTGGCAGATTTAGCCATTTTGGGGGGTATGAAAATTTATGAAAAGTTCAATTCCACCAAGATTTCTCTATGTTCCCGAGGGCCTACAGTTACAACTCTGCTACCAGATTGTAGCAATTCAAAAGTTACATCGAATGAGCCTATCGGCGTATTCCTGGCTATTGTAGTTTAGGAGATATTGGCAGATTTAGCCATTTTGGGGGGTATGAAAATTTATGAAAAGTTCAATTCCACAAGATTTCTCTATGTTCCCGAGGGCCTACAGTTACAACTCTGCTACCAGATTGTAGCAATTCAAAAGTTACATCGAATGAGCCTATCGGCGTATTCCTGGCTATTGTAGTTAAGGAGATATTGGCAGATTTAGCCATTTTGGGGGGTATGAAAATTTATGAAAAGTTCAATTCCACCAAGATTTCTCTATGTTCCCGAGGGCCTACAGTTACAGCTCTGCTACCAGATTGTAGCAATTCAAAAGTTACATCGAATGAGCCTATCGGCGTATTCCTGGCTATTGTAGTTTAGGAGATATTGGCAGATTTAGCCATTTTGGGGGGTATGAAAATTTATAAAAAGTTCAATTCCACCAAGATTTCTCTATGTTCCCGAGGGCCTACAGTTACAACTCTGCTACCAGATTGTAGCAATTCAAAAGTTACATCGAATGAGCCTATCGGCGTATTCCTGGCTATTGTAGTTTAGGAGATATTGGCAGATTTAGCCATTTTGGGGGGTATGAAAATTTATGAAAAGTTCAATTCCACCAAGATTTCTCTATGTTCCCGAGGGCCTACAGTTACAGCTCTGCTACCAGATTGTAGCAATTCAAAAGTTACATCGAATGAGCCTATCGGCGTATTCCTGGCTATTGTAGTTTAGGAGATATTGGCAGATTTAGCCATTTTGGGGGGTATGAAAATTTATGAAAAATGTTCAATTCCACCAAGATTTCTCTATGTTCCCGAGGGCCTACAGTTACAACTCTGCTACCAGATTGTAGCAATTCAAAAGTTACATCGAATGAGCCTATCGGCGTATTCCTGGCTATTGTAGTTTAGGAGATATTGGCAGATTTAGCCATTTTGGGGGGTATGAAAATTTATGAAAAGTTCAATTCCACCAAGATTTCTCTATGTTCCCGAGGGCCTACAGTTACAACTCTGCTACCAGATTGTAGCAATTCAAAAGTTACATCGAATGAGCCTATCGGCGTATTCCTGGCTATTGTAGTTTAGGAGATATTGGCAGATTTAGCCATTTTGGGGGGTATGAAAATTTATGAAAAGTTCAATTCCACCAAGATTTCTCTATGTTCCCGAGGGCCTACAGTTACAACTCTGCTACCAGATTGTAGCAATTCAAAAGTTACATCGAATGAGCCTATCGGCGTATTCCTGGCTATTGTAGTTTAGGAGATATTGGCAGATTTAGCCATTTTGGGGGGTATGAAAATTTATGAAAAGTTCAATTCCACAAGATTTCTCTATGTTCCCGAGGGCCTACAGTTACAACTCTGCTACCAGATTGTAGCAATTCAAAAGTTACATCGAATGAGCCTATCGGCGTATTCCTGGCTATTGTAGTTTAGGAGATATTGGCAGATTTAGCCATTTTGGGGGGTATGAAAATTTATGAAAAGTTCAATTCCACCAAGATTTCTCTATGTTCCCGAGGGCCTACAGTTACAGCTCTGCTACCATAATTGTAGCAATTCAAAAGTTACATCGAATGAGCCTATCGGCGTATTCCTGGCTATTGTAGTTTAGGAGATATTGGCAGATTTAGCCATTTTGGGGGGTATGAAAATTTATAAAAAGTTCAATTCCACCAAGATTTCTCTATGTTCCCGAGGGCCTACAGTTACAACTCTGCTACCAGATTGTAGCAATTCAAAAGTTACATCGAATGAGCCTATCGGCGTATTCCTGGCTATTGTAGTTTAGGAGATATTGGCAGATTTAGCCATTTTGGGGGGTATGAAAATTTATGAAAAGTTCAATTCCACCAAGATTTCTCTATGTTCCCGAGGGCCTACAGTTACAGCTCTGCTACCAGATTGTAGCAATTCAAAAGTTACATCGAATGAGCCTATCGGCGTATTCCTGGCTATTGTAGTTTAGGAGATATTGGCAGATTTAGCCATTTTGGGGGGTATGAAAATTTATAAAAAGTTCAATTCCACCAAGATTTCTCCATGTTCCCGAGGGCCTACAGTTACAACTCTGCTACCAGATTGTAGCAATTCAAAAGTTACATCGAATGAGCCTATCGGCGTATTCCTGGCTATTGTAGTTTTGGAGATATTGGCAGATTTAGCCATTTTGGGGGGTATGAAAATTTATGAAAAGTTCAATTCCACCAAGATTTCTCTTTATTCCCGAGGGCCTACAGTTACAACTCTGCTACCAGATTGTAGCAATTCAAAAGTTACATCGAATGAGCCTATCGGCGTATTCCTGGCTATTGTAGTTTAGGAGATATTGGCAGATTTAGCCATCTTGGGGGGTATGAAAATTTATGAATAGTTCAATTCCACCAAGATTTCTGTATGTTCCCGAGGGCCTACAGTTACAACTCTGCTACCAGATTGTAGCAATTCAAAAGTTACATCGAATGAGCCTATCGGCGTATACCTGGCTATTGTAGTTTAGGAGATATTGGCAGATTTAGCCATTTTGGGGGGTATGAAAATTTATGAAAAGTTCAATTCCACCAAGATTTCTCTATGTTCCCGAGGGCCTACAGTTACAACTCTGCTACCAGATTGTAGCAATTCAAAAGTTACATCGAATGAGCCTATCGGCGTATTCCTGGCTATTGTAGTTTAGGAGATATTGGCAGATTTAGCCATTTTGGGGGGTATGAAAATTTATGAAAAGTTCAATTCCACCAAGATTTCTCTATGTTCCCGAGGGCCTACAGTTACAGCTCTGCTACCAGATTGTAGCAATTCAAATGTTACATCGAATGAGCCTATCGGCGTATTCCTGGCTATTGTAGTTTAGGAGATATTTGCAGATTTAGCCATTTTGGGGGTATGAAAATTTATAAAAAGTTCAATTCCACCAAGATTTCTCTATGTTCCCGAGGGCCTACAGTTACAACTCTGCTACCAGATTGTTGCAATTCAAAAGTTACATCGAATGAGCCTATCGGCGTATTCCTGGCTATTGTAGTTTAGGAGCTATTGGCAGATTTAGCCATTTTGGGGGGTATGAAAATTTATGAAAAGTTCAATTCCACCAAGATTTCTCTATGTTTCCGAGGGCCTACAGTTACAACTCGGCTACCAGATTGTAGCAATTCAAAAGTTACATCGAATGAGCCTATCGGCGTATTCCTGGCTATTGTAGTTTAGGAGATATTGGCAGATTTAGCCATTTTGGGGGGTATGAAAATTTATGAATAGTTCAATTCCACCAAGATTTCTGTATGTTCCCGAGGGCCTACAGTTACAACTCTGCTACCAGATTGTAGCAATTCAAAAGTTACATCGAATGAGCCTATCGGCGTATTCCTGGCTATTGTAGTTTAGGAGATATTGGCAGATTTAGCCATTTTGTGGGGTATGAAAATTTATGAAAAGTTCAATTCCACCAAGATTTCTCTATGTTCCCGAGGGCCTACAGTTACAACTCTGCTACCAGATTGTAGCAATTCAAAAGTTACATCGAATGAGCCTATCGGCGTATTCCTGGCTATTGTAGTTTAGGAGATATTGGCAGATTTAGACATTTTGGGGGGTATGAAAATTTATGAAAAGTTCAATTCCACCAAGATTTCTCTATGTTCCCGAGAACCTACAGTTACAACTCTGCTACCAGATTGTAGCAATTCAAAAGTTACATCGAATGAGCCTATCGGCGTATTCCTGGCTATTGTAGTTTAGGAGATATTGGCAGATTTAGCCATTTTGGGGGGTATGAAAATTTATGAAAAGTTCAATTCCACCAAGATTTCTCTATGTTCCCGAGGGCCTACAGTTACAACTCTGCTACCAGATTGTAGCAATTCAAAAGTTACATCGAATGAGCCTATCGGCGTATTCCTGGCTATTGTAGTTTAGGAGATATTGGCAGATTTAGCCATTTTGGGGGGTATGAAAATTTATGAAAAGTTCAATTCCACCAAGATTTCTCTATGTTCCCGAGGGCCTACAGTTACAACTCTGCTACCAGGTTGTAGCAATTCAAAAGTTACATCGAATGAGCCTATCGGCGTATTCCTGGCTATTGTAGTTTAGGAGATATTGGCAGATTTAGCCATTTTGGGGGGTATGAAAATTTATGAAAAGTTCAATTCCACCAAGATTTCTCTATGTTCCCGAGAGCCTACAGTTATAACTCTGCTACCAGATTGTAGCAATTCAAAAGTTACATCGAATGAGCCTATCGGCGTATTCCTGGCTATTGTAGTTTAGGAGATATTGGCAGATTTAGCCATTTTGGGGGGTATGAAAATTTATGAAAAGTTCAATTCCACCAAGATTTCTCTATGTTCCCGAGGGCCTACAGTTACAACTCTGCTACCAGATTGTAGCAATTCAAAAGTTACATCGAATGAGCCTATCGGCGTATTCCTGGCTATTGTAGTTTAGGAGATATTGGCAGATTTAGCCATTTTGGGGGGTATGAAAATTTATGAAAAGTTCAATTCCACCAAGATTTCTCTATGTTCCCGAGGGCCTACAGTTACAGCTCTGCTACCAGATTGTAGCAATTCAAAAGTTACATCGAATGAGCCTATCGGCGTATTCCTGGCTATTGTAGTTTAGGAGCTATTGGCAGATTTAGCCATTTTGGGGGGTATGAAAATTTATGAAAAGTTCAATTCCACAAAGATTTCTCTATGTTTCCGAGGGCCTACAGTTACAACTCTGCTACCAGATTGTAGCAATTCAAAAGTTACATCGAATGAGCCTATCGGCGTATTCCTGGCTATTGTAGTTTAGGAGCTATTGGCAGATTTAGCCATTTTGGGGGGTATGAAAATTTATGAATAGTTCAATTCCACCAAGATTTATGTATGTTCCCGAGGGCCTACAGTTACAACTCTGCTACCAGATTGTAGCAATTCAAAAGTTACATCGAATGAGCCTATCGGCGTATTCCTGGCTATTGTAGTTTAGGAGATATTGGCAGATTTAGCCATTTTGGGGGGTATGAAAATTTATGAAAAGTTCAATTCCACCAAGATTTCTCTATGTTCCCGAGGGCCTACAGTTACAACTCTGCTACCAGATTGTAGCAATTCAAAAGTTACATCGAATGAGCCTATCGGCGTATTCCTGGCTATCGTAGTTTAGGAGATATTGGCAGATTTAGCCATTTTGGGGGGTATGAAAATTTATGAAAAGTTCAATTCCACCAAGATTTCTCTATGTTCCCGAGGGCCTACAGTTACAACTCTGCTACCAGATTGTAGCAATTCAAAAGTTACATCGAATGAGCCTATCGGCGTATTCCTGGCTATTGTAGTTTAGGAGATATTGGCAGATTTAGCCATTTTGGGGGGTATGAAAATTTATGAAAAGTTCAATTCCACCAAGATTTCTCTATGTTCCCGAGGGCCTACAGTTACAACTCTGCTACCAGATTGTAGCAATTCAAAAGTTACATCGAATGAGCCTATCGGCGTATTCCTGGCTATTGTAGTTTAGGAGATATTGGCAGATTTAGCCATTTTGGGGGGTATGAAAATTTATGAAAAGTTCAATTCCACCAAGATTTCTCTATGTTCCCGAGGGCCTACAGTTACAACTCTGCTACCAGGTTGTAGCAATTCAAAAGTTACATCGAATGAGCCTATCGGCGTATTCCTGGCTATTGTAGTTTAGGAGATATTGGCAGATTTAGCCATTTTGGGGGGTATGAAAATTTATGAAAAGTTCAATTCCACCAAGATTTCTCTATGTTCCCGAGGGCCTACAGTTACAACTCTGCTACCAGATTGTAGCAATTCAAAAGTTACATCGAATGAGCCTATCGGCGTATTCCTGGCTATTGTAGTTTAGGAGGTATTGGCAGATTTAGCCATTTTGGGGGGTATGAAAATTTATGAAAAGTTCAATTCCACCAAGATTTCTCTATGTTCCCGAGGGCCTACAGTTACAACTCTGCTACCAGATTGTAGCAATTCAAAAGTTACATCGAATGAGCCTATCGGCGTATTCCTGGCTATTGTAGTTTAGGAGATATTGGCAGATTTAGCCATTTTGGGGGGTATGAAAATTTATGAAAAGTTCAATTCCACCAAGATTTCTCTATGTTCCCGAGGGCCTACAGTTACAACTCTGCTACCAGGTTGTAGCAATTCAAAAGTTACATCGAATGAGCCTATCGGCGTATTCCTGGCTATTGTAGTTTAGGAGATATTGGCAGATTTAGCCATTTTGGGGGGTATGAAAATTTATGAAAAGTTCAATTCCACCAAGATTTCTCTATGTTCCCGAGGGCCTACAGTTATAACTCTGCTACCAGATTGTAGCAATTCAAAAGTTACATCGAATGAGCCTATCGGCGTATTCCTGGCTATTGTAGTTTAGGAGATATTGGCAGATTTAGCCATTTTGGGGGGTATGAAAATTTATGAAAAGTTCAATTCCACCAAGATTTCTCTATGTTCCCGAGGGCCTACAGTTACAACTCTGCTACCAGATTGTAGCAATTCAAAAGTTACATCGAATGAGCCTATCGGCGTATTCCTGGCTATTGTAGTTTAGGAGATATTGGCAGATTTAGCCATTTTGGGGGGTATGAAAATTTATGAAAAGTTCAATTCCACCAAGATTTCTCTATGTTCCCGAGGGCCTACAGTTACAGCTCTGCTACCAGATTGTAGCAATTCAAAAGTTACATCGAATGAGCCTATCGGCGTATTCCTGGCTATTGTAGTTTAGGAGATATTGGCAGATTTAGCCATTTTGGGGGGTATGAAAATTTATAAAAAGTTCAATTCCACCAAGATTTCTCTATGTTCCCGAGGGCCTACAGTTACAACTCTGCTACCAGATTGTAGCAATTCAAAAGTTACATCGAATGAGCCTATCGGCGTATTCCTGGCTATTGTAGTTTAGGAGCTATTGGCAGATTTAGCCATTTTGGGGGGTATGAAAATTTATGAAAAGTTCAATTCCACCAAGATTTCTCTATGTTTCCGAGGGCCTACAGTTACAACTCTGCTACCAGATTGTGGCAATTCGAAAGTTACATCGAATGAGGCTATCGGCGTATTCCTGGCTATTGTAGTTTAGGAGATATTGGCAGATTTAGCCATTTTGGGGGGTATGAAAATTTATGAATAGTTCAATTCCACCAAGATTTATGTATGTTCCCGAGGGCCTACAGTTACAACTCTGCTACCAGATTGTAGCAATTCAAAAGTTACATCGAATGAATCTATCGGCGTATTCCTGGCTATTGTAGTTTAGGAGATATTGGCAGATTTAGCCATTTTGGGGGGTATGAAAATGTATGAAAAGTTCAATTCCACCAAGATTTCTCTATGTTCCCGAGGGCCTACAGTTACAACTCTGCTACCAGATTGTAGCAATTCAAAAGTTACATCGAATGAGCCTATCGGCGTATTCCTGGCTATCGTAGTTTAGGAGATATTGGCAGATTTAGCCATTTTGGGGGGTATGAAAATTTATGAAAAGTTCAATTCCACCAAGATTTCTCTATGTTCCCGAGGGCCTACAGTTACAACTCTGCTACCAGATTGTAGCAATTCAAAAGTTACACCGAATGAGTCTATCGGCGTATTCCTGGCTATTGTAGTTTAGGAGATATTGGCAGATTTAGCCATTTTGGGGGGTATGAAAATTTATGAAAAGTTCAATTCCACCAAGATTTTCCTATGTTCCCGAGGGCCTACAGTTACAACTCTGCTACCAGATTGTAGCAATTCAAAAGTTACATCGAATGAGCCTATCGGCGCATTCCTGGCTATTGTAGTTTAGGAGATATTGGCAGATTTAGCCATTTTGGGGGGTATGAAAATTTATGAAAAGTTCAATTCCACCAAGATTTCTGTATGTTCCCGAGGGCCTACAGTTACAACTCTGCTACCAGATTGTAGCAATTCAAAAGTTACATCGAATAAGCCTATCGGCGTATTCCTGGCTATTGTAGTTTAGGAGATATTGGCAGATTTAGCCATTTTGGGGGGTATGAAAATTTATGAAAAGTTCAATTCCACCAAGATTTCTCTATGTTCCCGAGGGCCTACAGTTACAACTCTGCTACCAGATTGTAGCAATTCAAAAGTTACATCGAATGAGCCTATCGGCGTATTCCTGGCTATCGTAGTTTAGGAGATATTGGCAGATTTAGCCATTTTGGAGGGTATGAAAATTTATGAAAAGTTCAATTCCACCAAGATTTCTCTATGTTCCCGAGGGCCTACAGTTACAACTCTGCTACCAGATTGTAGCAATTCAAAAGTTACATCGAATGAGCCTATCGGCGTATTCCTGGCTATTGTAGTTTAGGAGATATTGGCAGATTTAGCCATTTTGGGGGGTATGAAAATTTATGAAAACTTCAATTCCACAAGATTTCTCTATGTTCCCGAGGGCCTACAGTTACAACTCTGCTACCAGATTGTAGCAATTCAAAAGTTACATCGAATGAGCCTATCGGCGTATTCCTGGCTATTGTAGTTTAGGAGATATTGGCAGATTTAGCCATTTTGGGGGGTATGAAAATTTATGAAAAGTTCAATTCCACAAGATTTCTCTATGTTCCCGAGGGCCTACAGTTACAACTCTGCTACCAGATTGTAGCAATTCAAAAGTTACATCGAATGAGCCTATCGGCGTATTCCTGGCTATTGTAGTTTAGGAGATATTGGCAGATTTAGCCATTTTGGGGGGTATGAAAATTTATGAAAAGTTCAATTCCACCAAGATTTCTCTATGTTCCCGAGGGCCTACAATTACAACTCTGCTACCAGGTTGTAGCAATTCAAAAGTTACATCGAATGAGCCTATCGGCGTATTCCTGGCTATTGTAGTTTAGGAGATATTGGCAGATTTAGCCATTTTGGGGGGTATGAAAATTTATGAAAAGTTCAATTCCACCAAGATTTCTCTATGTTCCGGAGGGCCTACAGTTACAACTCTGCTACCAGATTGTAGCAATTCAAAAGTTACATCGAATGAGCCTATCGGCGTATTCCTGGCTATTGTAGTTTAGGAGGTATTGGCAGATTTAGCCATTTTGGGGGGTATGAAAATTTATGAAAAGTTCAATTCCACCAAGATTTCTCTATGTTTCCGAGGGCCTATAGTTACAACTCTGCTACCAGATTGTAGCAATTCGAAAGTTACATCGAATGAGGCTATCGGCGTATTCCTGGCTATTGTAGTTTAGGAGATATTGGCAGATTTAGCCATTTTGGGGGGTATGAAAATTTATGAATAGTTCAATTCCACCAAGATTTATGTATGTTCCCGAGGGCCTACAGTTACAACTCTGCTACCAGATTGTAGCAATTCAAAAGTTACATCGAATGAATCTATCGGCGTATTCCTGGCTATTGTAGTTTAGGAGATATTGGCAGATTTAGCCATTTTGGGGGGTATGAAAATTTATGAAAAGTTCAATTCCACCAAGATTTCTCTATGTTCCCGAGGGCCTACAGTTACAACTCTGCTACCAGATTGTAGCAATTCAAAAGTTACATCGAATGAGCCTATCGGCGTATTCCTGGCTATCGTAGTTTAGGAGATATTGGCAGATTTAGCCATTTTGGGGGGTATGAAAATTTATGAAAAGTTCAATTCCACCAAGATTTCTCTATGTTCCCGAGGGCCTACAGTTACAACTCTGCTACCAGATTGTAGCAATTCAAAAGTTACACCGAATGAGTCTATCGGCGTATTCCTGGCTATTGTAGTTTAGGAGATATTGGCAGATTTAGCCATTTTGGGGGGTATGAAAATTTATGAAAAGTTCAATTCCACCAAGATTTTCCTATGTTCCCGAGGGCCTACAGTTACAACTCTGCTACCAGATTGTAGCAATTCAAAAGTTACATCGAATGAGCCTATCGGCGTATTCCTGGCTATTGTAGTTTAGGAGATATTGGCAGATTTAGCCATTTTGGGGGGTATGAAAATTTATGAAAAGTTCAATTCCACCAAGATTTCTCTATGTTCCCGAGGGCCTACAGTTACAACTCTGCTACCAGGTTGTAGCAATTCAAAAGTTACATCGAATGAGCCTATCGGCGTATTCCTGGCTATTGTAGTTTAGGAGATATTGGCAGATTTAGCCATTTTGGGGGGTATGAAAATTTATGAAAAGTTCAATTCCACCAAGATTTCTCTATGTTCCCGAGGGCCTACAATTACAACTCTGCTACCAGGTTGTAGCAATTCAAAAGTTACATCGAATGAGCCTATCGGCGTATTCCTGGCTATTGTAGTTTAGGAGATATTGGCAGATTTAGCCATTTTGGGGGGTATGAAAATTTATGAAAAGTTCAATTCCACCAAGATTTCTCTATGTTCCCGAGGGCCTACAGTTACAACTCTGCTACCAGATTGTAGCAATTCAAAAGTTACATCGAATGAGCCTATCGGCGTATTCCTGGCTATTGTAGTTTAGGAGATATTGGCAGATTTAGCCATTTTGGGGGGTATGAAAATTTATGAAAAGTTCAATTCCACCAAGATTTCTCTATGTTCCCGAGGGCCTACAGTTACAACTCTGCTACCAGATTGTAGCAATTCAAAAGTTACATCGAATGAGCCTATCGGCGTATTCCTGGCTATTGTAGTTTAGGAGATATTGGCAGATTTAGCCATTTTGGGGGGTATGAAAATTTATGAAAAGTTCAATTCCACCAAGATTTCTCTATGTTCCCGAGGGCCTACAGTTACAGCTCTGCTACCAGATTGTAGCAATTCAAAAGTTACATCGAATGAGCCTATCGGCGTATTCCTGGCTATTGTAGTTTAGGAGATATTGGCAGATTTAGCCATTTTGGGGGGTATGAAAATTTATAAAAAGTTCAATTCCACCAAGATTTCTCTATGTTCCCGAGGGCCTACAGTTACAACTCTGCTACCAGATTGTAGCAATTCAAAAGTTACATCGAATGAGCCTATGGGCGTATTCCTGGCTATTGTAGTTTATGAGATATTGGCAGATTTAGCCATTTTGGGGGTGTATGAAAATTTATGAAAAGTTCAATTCCACCAAGATTTCTCTATGTTCCCGAGGGCCTACAGTTACAACTCAGCTACCAGATTGTAGCAATTCAAAAGTTACATCGAATGAGCCTATCGGCGTATTCCTGGCTATTGTAGTTTAGGAGATATTGGCAGATTTAGCCATTTTGGGGGGGTATGAAAATTTATGAAAAGTTCAATTCCACCAAGATTTCTCTATGTTCCCGAGGGCCTACAGTTACAACTCTGCTACCAGATTGTAGCAATTCAAAAGTTACATCGAATGAGCCTATCGGCGTATTCCTGGCTATTGTAGTTTAGGAGATATTGGCAGATTTAGCCATTTTGGGGGGTATGAAAATTTATGAAAAGTTCAATTCCACCAAGATTTCTCTATGTTCCCGAGGGCCTACAGTTACAGCTCTGCTACCAGATTGTAGCAATTCAAAAGTTACATCGAATGAGCCTATCGGCGTATTCCTGGCTATTGTAGTTTAGGAGATATTGGCAGATTTAGCCATTTTGGGGGGAATGAAAATTTATAAAAAGTTCAATTCCACCAAGATTTCTCTATGTTCCCGAGGGCCTACAGTTACAACTCTGCTACCAGATTGTAGCAATTCAAAAGTTACATCGAATGAGCCTATCGGCGTATTCCTGGCTATTGTAGTTTAGGAGATATTGGCAGATTTAGCCATTTTGGGGGGTATGAAAATTTATGAAAAGTTCAATTCCACCAAGATTTCTCTATGTTCCCGAGGGCCTACAGTTACAACTCTGCTACCAGATTGTAGCAATTCAAAAGTTACATCGAATGAGCCTATCGGCGTATTCCTGGCTATTGTAGTTTAGGAGATATTGGCAGATTTAGCCATTTTGGGGGGTATGAAAATTTAAGAAAAGTTCAATTCCACCAAGATTTCTCTATGTTCCCGAGGGCCTACAGTTACAACTCTGCTACCAGATTGTAGCAATTCAAAAGTTACATCGAATGAGCCTATCGGCGTATTCCTGGCTATTGTAGTTTAGGAGCTATTGGCAGATTTAGCCATTTTGGGGGGTATGAAAATTTATGAAAAGATCAATTCCACCAAGATTTCTCTATGTTTCCGAGGGCCTACAGTTACAACTCTGCTACCAGATTGTAGCAATTCAAAAGTTACATCGAATGAGCCTATCGGCGTATTCCTGGCTATTGTAGTTTAGGAGATATTGGCAGATTTAGCCATTTTGGGGGGTATGAAAATTTATGAAAAGTTCAATTCCACCAAGATTTCTCTATGTTCCCGAGGGCCTACAGTTACAACTCTGCTACCAGATTGTAGCAATTCAAAAGTTACATCGAATGAGCCTATCGGCGTATTCCTGGCTATTGTAGTTTAGGAGATATTGGCAGATTTAGCCATTTTGGGGGGTGTGAAAATTTATGAAAAGTTCAATTCCACCAAGATTTCTCTATGTTCCCGAGGGCCTACAGTTACAGCTCTGCTACCAGATTGTAGCAATTCAAAAGTTACATCGAATGAGCCTATCGGCGAATTCCTGGCTATTGTAGTTTAGGAGATATTGGAAGATTTAGCCATTTTGGGGGGTATGAAAATTTATGAAAAGTTCAATTCCACCAAGATTTCTCTATGTTCCCGAGGGCCTACAGTTACAACTCTGCTACCTGATTGTAGCAATTCAAAAGTTACATCGAATGAGCCTATCGGCGTATTCCTGGCTATTGTAGTTTAGGAGATATTGGCAGATTTAGCCATTTTGGGGGGTATGAAAATTTATGAAAAGTTCAATTCCACCAAGATTTCTCTATGTTCCCGAGGGCCTACAGTTACAACTCTGCTACCAGGTTGTAGCAATTCAAAAGTTACATCGAATGAGCCTATCGGCGTATTCCTGGCTATTGTAGTTTAGGAGATATTGGCAGATTTAGCCATTTTGGGGGGTATGAAAATTTATGAAAAGTTCAATTCCACCAAGATTTCTCTATGTTCCCGAGGGCCTACAATTACAACTCTGCTACCAGGTTGTAGCAATTCAAAAGTTACATCGAATGAGCCTATCGGCGTATTCCTGGCTATTGTAGTTTAGGAGATATTGGCAGATTTAGCCATTTTGGGGGGTATGAAAATTTATGAAAAGTTCAATTCCACCAAGATTTCTCTATGTTCCCGAGGGCCTACAGTTACAACTCTGCTACCAGATTGTAGCAATTCAAAAGTTACATCGAATGAGCCTATCGGCGTATTCCTGGCTATTGTAGTTTAGGAGATATTGGCAGATTTAGCCATTTTGGGGGGTATGAAAATTTATGAAAAGTTCAATTCCACCAAGATTTCTCTATGTTCCCGAGGGCCTACAGTTACAACTCTGCTACCAGATTGTAGCAATTCAAAAGTTACATCGAATGAGCCTATCGGCGTATTCCTGGCTATTGTAGTTTAGGAGATATTGGCAGATTTAGCCATTTTGGGGGGTATGAAAATTTATGAAAAGTTCAATTCCACCAAGATTTCTCTATGTTCCCGAGGGCCTACAGTTACAGCTCTGCTACCAGATTGTAGCAATTCAAAAGTTACATCGAATGAGCCTATCGGCGTATTCCTGGCTATTGTAGTTTAGGAGATATTGGCAGATTTAGCCATTTTGGGGGGTATGAAAATTTATAAAAAGTTCAATTCCACCAAGATTTCTCTATGTTCCCGAGGGCCTACAGTTACAACTCTGCTACCAGATTGTAGCAATTCAAAAGTTACATCGAATGAGCCTATGGGCGTATTCCTGGCTATTGTAGTTTATGAGATATTGGCAGATTTAGCCATTTTGGGGGTGTATGAAAATTTATGAAAAGTTCAATTCCACCAAGATTTCTCTATGTTCCCGAGGGCCTACAGTTACAACTCAGCTACCAGATTGTAGCAATTCAAAAGTTACATCGAATGAGCCTATCGGCGTATTCCTGGCTATTGTAGTTTAGGAGATATTGGCAGATTTAGCCATTTTGGGGGGGTATGAAAATTTATGAAAAGTTCAATTCCACCAAGATTTCTCTATGTTCCCGAGGGCCTACAGTTACAACTCTGCTACCAGATTGTAGCAATTCAAAAGTTACATCGAATGAGCCTATCGGCGTATTCCTGGCTATTGTAGTTTAGGAGATATTGGCAGATTTAGCCATTTTGGGGGGTATGAAAATTTATGAAAAGTTCAATTCCACCAAGATTTCTCTATGTTCCCGAGAGCCTACAGTTACAACTCTGCTACCAGATTGTAGCAATTCAAAAGTTACATCGAATGAGCCTATCGGCGTATTCCTGGCTATTGTAGTTTAGGATATATTGGCAGATTTAGCCATTTTGGGGGGTACGAAAATTTATGAAAAGTTCAATTCCACCAAGATTTCTCTATGTTCCCGAGGGCCTACAGTTACAACTCTGCTACCAGATTGTAGCAATTCAAAAGTTACATCGAATGAGCCTATCGGCGTATTCCTGGCTATTGTAGTTTAGGAGATATTGGCAGATTTAGCCATTTTGGGGGGTATGAAAATTTATGAAAAGTTCAATTCCACCAAGATTTCTCTATGTTCCCGAGGGCCTACAGTTACAGCTCTGCTACCAGATTGTAGCAATTCAAAAGTTACATCGAATGAGCCTATCGGCGAATTCCTGGCTATTGTAGTTTAGGAGATATTGGAAGATTTAGCCATTTTGGGGGGTATGAAAATTTATGAAAAGTTCAATTCCACCAAGATTTCTCTATGTTCTCGAGGGCCTACAGTTACAACTCTGCTACCTGATTGTAGCAATTCAAAAGTTACATCGAATGAGCCTATCGGCGTATTCCTGGCTATTGTAGTTTAGGAGATATTGGCAGATTTAGCCATTTTGGAGGGGTATGAAAATTTATGAGAAGTTCAATTCCACCAAGATTTCTCTATGTTCCCGACGGCCTACAGTTACAGCTCTGCTACCAGATTGTAGCAATTCAAAAGTTACATCGAATGAGCCTATCGGCGTATTCCTGGCTATTGTAGTTTAGGAGATATTGGCAGATTTAGCCATTTTGGGGGGAATGAAAATTTATAAAAAGTTCAATTCCACCAAGATTTCTCTATGTTCCCGAGGGCCTACAGTTACAACTCTGCTACCAGATTGTAGCAATTCAAAAGTTACATCGAATGAGCCTATCGGCGTATTCCTGGCTATTGTAGTTTAGGAGATATTGGCAGATTTAGCCATTTTGGGGGGTATGAAAATTTATGAAAAGTTCAATTCCACCAAGATTTCTCTATGTTCCCGAGGGCCTACAGTTACAACTCTGCTACCAGATTGTAGCAATTCAAAAGTTACATCGAATGAGCCTATCGGCGTATTCCTGGCTATTGTAGTTTAGGAGATATTGGCAGATTTAGCCATTTTGGGGGGTATGAAAATTTATGAAAAGTTCAATTCCACCAAGATTTCTCTATGTTCCCGAGGGCCTACAGTTACAACTCTGCTACCAGATTGTAGCAATTCAAAAGTTACATCGAATGAGCCTATCGGCGTATTCCTGGCTATTGTAGTTTAGGAGCTATTGGCAGATTTAGCCATTTTGGGGGGTATGAAAATTTATGAAAAGATCAATTCCACCAAGATTTCTCTATGTTTCCGAGGGCCTACAGTTACAACTCTGCTACCAGATTGTAGCAATTCAAAAGTTACATCGAATGAGCCTATCGGCGTATTCCTGGCTATTGTAGTTTAGGAGATATTGGCAGATTTAGCCATTTTGGGGGGTATGAAAATTTATGAAAAGTTCAATTCCACCAAGATTTCTCTATGTTCCCGAGGGCCTACAGTTACAACTCTGCTACCAGATTGTAGCAATTCAAAAGTTACATCGAATGAGCCTATCGGCGTATTCCTGGCTATTGTAGTTTAGGAGATATTGGCAGATTTAGCCATTTTGGGGGGTGTGAAAATTTATGAAAAGTTCAATTCCACCAAGATTTCTCTATGTTCCCGAGGGCCTACAGTTACAGCTCTGCTACCAGATTGTAGTAATTCAAAAGTTACATCGAATGAGCCTATCGGCGAATTCCTGGCTATTGTAGTTTAGGAGATATTGGAAGATTTAGCCATTTTGGGGGGTATGAAAATTTATGAAAAGTTCAATTCCACCAAGATTTCTCTATGTTCCCGAGGGCCTACAGTTACAACTCTGCTACCTGATTGTAGCAATTCAAAAGTTACATCGAATGAGCCTATCGGCGTATTCCTGGCTATTGTAGTTTAGGAGATATTGGCAGATTTAGCCATTTCGGGGGGTATGAAAATTTATGAAAAGTTCAATTCCACCAAGATTTCTCTATGTTCCCGAGGGCCTACAGTTACAACTCTGCTACCAGATTGTAGCAATTCAAAAGTTACATCGAATGAGCCTATCGGCGTATTCCTGGCTATTGTAGTTTAGGAGATATTGGCAGATTTAGCCATTTTGGGGGGTATGAAAATTTATGAAAAGTTCAATTCCTCCAAGATTTCTCTATGTTCCCGAGGGCCTACAGTTACAACTCTGCTACCAGATTGTAGCAATTCAAAAGTTACATCGAATGAGCCTATCGGCGTATTCCTGGCTATTGTAGTTTAGGAGATATTGGCAGATTTAGCCATTTTGGGGGGTATGAAAATTTATGAAAAGTTCAATTCCTCCAAGATTTCTCTATGTTCCCGAGGGCCTACAGTTACAACTCTGCTACCAGATTGTAGCAATTCAAAAGTTACATCGAATGAGCCTATCGGCGTTTTCCTGGCTATTGTAGTTTAGGAGATATTGGCAGATTTAGCCATTTTGGGGGGTATGAAAATTTATGAAAAGATCAATTCCACCAAGATTTCTCTATGTTTCCGAGGGCCTACAGTTACAACTCTGCTACCAGATTGTAGCAATTCAAAAGTTACATCGAATGAGCCTATCGGCGTATTCCTGGCTATTGTAGTTTAGGAGATATTGGCAGATTTAGCCATTTTGGGGGGTATGAAAATTTATGAATAGTTCAATTCCACCAAGATTTCTGTATGTTCCCGAGGGCCTACAGTTACAACTCTGCTACCAGATTGTAGCAATTCAAAAGTTACATCGAATGAGCCTATCGGCGTATTCCTGGCTATTGTAGTTTAGGAGATATTGGCAGATTTAGCCATTTTGGGGGGTATGAAAATTTATGAAAAGTTCAATTCCACCAAGATTTCTCTATGTTCCCGAGGGCCTACAGTTACAACTCTGCTACCAGATTGTAGCAATTCAAAAGTTACATCGAATGAGCCTATCGGCGTATTCCTGGCTATTGTAGTTTAGGAGATATTGGCAGATTTAGCTATTTTGGGGGGTATGAAAATTTATGAAAAGTTCAATTCCACCAAGATTTCTCTATGTTCCCGAGGGCCTACAGTTACAACTCTGCTACCAGATTGTAGCAATTCAAAAGTTACATCGAATGAGCCTATCGGCGTATTCCTGGCTATTGTAGTTTAGGAGATATTGGCAGATTTAGCCACTTTGGGGGCTATGAAAATTTATGAAAAGTTCAATTCCACCAAGATTTCTCTATGTTCCCGAAGGCCTACAGTTACAACTCTGCTACCAGATTGTAGCAATTCAAAAGTTACATCGAATGAGCCTATCGGCGTATTCCTGGCTATTGTAGTTTAGGAGATATTGGCAGATTTAGCCATTTTGGGGGGTATGAAAATTTATGAAAAGTTCAATTCCACCAAGATTTCTCTATGTTCCCGAGGGCCTACAGTTACAACTCTGCTACCAGGTTGTAGCAATTCAAAAGTTACATCGAATGAGCCTATCGGCGTATTCCTGGCTATTGTAGTTTAGGAGATGTTGGCAGATTTAGCCATTTTGGGCGGTATGAAAATTTATGAAAAGTTCAATTCCACCAAGATTTCTCTATGTTCCCGAGGGCGTACAGTTACAACTCTGCTACCAGATTGTAGCAATTCAAAAGTTACATCGAATGAGCCTATCGGCGTATTCCTGGCTATTGTAGTTTAGGAGATATTGGCAGATTTAGCCATTTTGGGGGGTATGAAAATTTATGAAAAGTTCAATTCCACCAAGATTTCTCTATGTTTCCGAGGGCCTACAGTTACAACTCTGCTACCAGGTTGTAGCAATTCAAAAGTTACATCGAATGAACCTATCGGCGTATTCCTGGCTATTGTAGTTTAGGAGATATTGGCAGATTTAGCCATTTTGGGGGGTATGAAAATTTATGAAAAGTTCAATTCCACCAAGATTTCTCTATGTTCCCGAGGGCCTACAGTTACAACTCTGCTACCAGATTGTAGCAATTCAAAAGTTACATCGAATGAGCCTATCGGCGTATTCCTGGCTATTGTAGTTTAGGAGATATTGGCAGATTTAGCCATTTTGGGGGGTATGAAAATTTATGAAAAGTTTAATTCCACCAAGATTTCTCTATGTTCCCGAGGGCCTACAGTTACAACTCTGCTACCAGATTGTAGCAATTCAAAAGTTACATCGAATGAGCCTATCGGCGTATTCCTGGCTATTGTAGTTTAGGAGATATTGGCAGATTTAGCCATTTTGGGGGGTATGAAAATTTATGAAAAGTTCAATTCCACCAAGATTTCTCTATGTTCCCGAGGGCCTACAGTTACAACTCTGCTACCAGATTGTAGCAATTCAAAAGTTACATCGAATGAGCCTATCGGCGTATTCCTGGCTATTGTAGTTTAGGAGATATTGGCAGATTTAGCCATTTTGGGGGGTATGAAAATTTATGAAAAGTTCAATTCCACCAAGATTTCTCTATGTTCCCGAGGGCCTACAGTTACAACTCTGCTACCAGGTTGTAGCAATTCAAAAGTTACATCGAATGAGCCTATCGGCGTATTCCTGGCTATTGTAGTTTAGGAGATATTGGCAGATTTAGCCATTTTGTGGGGTATGAAAATTTATGAAAAGTTCAATTCCACCAAGATTTCTCTATGTTCCCGAGGGCCTACAGTTACAACTCTGCTACCAGATTGTAGCAATTCAAAAGTTACATCGAATGAGCCTATCGGCGTATTCCTGGCTATTGTAGTTTAGGAGATATTGGCAGATTTAGCCATTTTGGGGGGTATGAAAATTTATGAAAAGTTCAATTCCTCCAAGATTTCTCTATGTTCCCGAGGGCCTACAGTTACAACTCTGCTACCAGATTGTAGCAATTCAAAAGTTACATCGAATGAGCCTATCGGCGTATTCCTGGCTATTGTAGTTTAGGAGATATTGGCAGATTTAGCCATTTTGGGGGGTATGAAAATTTATGAAAAGTTCAATTCCTCCAAGATTTCTCTATGTTCCCGAGGGCCTACAGTTACAACTCTGCTACCAGATTGTAGCAATTCAAAAGTTACATCGAATGAGCCTATCGGCGTTTTCCTGGCTATTGTAGTTTAGGAGATATTGGCAGATTTAGCCATTTTGGGGGGTATGAAAATTTATGAAAAGATCAATTCCACCAAGATTTCTCTATGTTTCCGAGGGCCTACAGTTACAACTCTGCTACCAGATTGTAGCAATTCAAAAGTTACATCGAATGAGCCTATCGGCGTATTCCTGGCTATTGTAGTTTAGGAGATATTGGCAGATTTAGCCATTTTGGGGGGTATGAAAATTTATGAATAGTTCAATTCCACCAAGATTTCTGTATGTTCCCGAGGGCCTACAGTTACAACTCTGCTACCAGATTGTAGCAATTCAAAAGTTACATCGAATGAGCCTATCGGCGTATTCCTGGCTATTGTAGTTTAGGAGATATTGGCAGATTTAGCCATTTTGGGGGGTATGAAAATTTATGAAAAGTTCAATTCCACCAAGATTTCTCTATGTTCCCGAGGGCCTACAGTTACAACTCTGCTACCAGATTGTAGCAATTCAAAAGTTACATCGAATGAGCCTATCGGCGTATTCCTGGCTATTGTAGTTTAGGAGATATTGGCAGATTTAGCTATTTTGGGGGGTATGAAAATTTATGAAAAGTTCAATTCCACCAAGATTTCTCTATGTTCCCGAGGGCCTACAGTTACAACTCTGCTACCAGATTGTAGCAATTCAAAAGTTACATCGAATGAGCCTATCGGCGTATTCCTGGCTATTGTAGTTTAGGAGATATTGGCAGATTTAGCCACTTTGGGGGCTATGAAAATTTATGAAAAGTTCAATTCCACCAAGATTTCTCTATGTTCCCGAGGGCCTACAGTTACAACTCTGCTACCAGATTGTAGCAATTCAAAAGTTACATCGAATGAGCCTATCGGCGTATTCCTGGCTATTGTAGTTTAGGAGATATTGGCAGATTTAGCCATTTTGGGGGGTATGAAAATTTATGAAAAGTTCAATTCCACCAAGATTTCTCTATGTTCCCGAGGGCCTACAGTTACAACTCTGCTACCAGGTTGTAGCAATTCAAAAGTTACATCGAATGAGCCTATCGGCGTATTCCTGGCTATTGTAGTTTAGGAGATGTTGGCAGATTTAGCCATTTTGGGCGGTATGAAAATTTATGAAAAGTTCAATTCCACCAAGATTTCTCTATGTTCCCGAGGGCGTACAGTTACAACTCTGCTACCAGATTGTAGCAATTCAAAAGTTACATCGAATGAGCCTATCGGCGTATTCCTGGCTATTGTAGTTTAGGAGATATTGGCAGATTTAGCCATTTTGGGGGGTATGAAAATTTATGAAAAGTTCAATTCCACCAAGATTTCTCTATGTTTCCGAGGGCCTACAGTTACAACTCTGCTACCAGGTTGTAGCAATTCAAAAGTTACATCGAATGAACCTATCGGCGTATTCCTGGCTATTGTAGTTTAGGAGATATTGGCAGATTTAGCCATTTTGGGGGGTATGAAAATTTATGAAAAGTTCAATTCCACCAAGATTTCTCTATGTTCCCGAGGGCCTACAGTTACAACTCTGCTACCAGATTGTAGCAATTCAAAAGTTACATCGAATGAGCCTATCGGCGTATTCCTGGCTATTGTAGTTTAGGAGATATTGGCAGATTTAGCCATTTTGGGGGGTATGAAAATTTATGAAAAGTTTAATTCCACCAAGATTTCTCTATGTTCCCGAGGGCCTACAGTTACAACTCTGCTACCAGATTGTAGCAATTCAAAAGTTACATCGAATGAGCCTATCGGCGTATTCCTGGCTATTGTAGTTTAGGAGATATTGGCAGATTTAGCCATTTTGGGGGGTATGAAAATTTATGAAAAGTTCAATTCCACCAAGATTTCTCTATGTTCCCGAGGGCCTACAGTTACAACTCTGCTACCAGATTGTAGCAATTCAAAAGTTACATCGAATGAGCCTATCGGCGTATTCCTGGCTATTGTAGTTTAGGAGATATTGGCAGATTTAGCCATTTTGGGGGGTATGAAAATTTATGAAAAGTTCAATTCCACCAAGATTTCTCTATGTTCCCGAGGGCCTACAGTTACAACTCTGCTACCAGGTTGTAGCAATTCAAAAGTTACATCGAATGAGCCTATCGGCGTATTCCTGGCTATTGTAGTTTAGGAGATATTGGCAGATTTAGCCATTTTGTGGGGTATGAAAATTTATGAAAAGTTCAATTCCACCAAGATTTCTCTATGTTCCCGAGGGCCTACGGTTACAACTCTGCTACCAGATTGTAGCAATTCAAAAGTTACATCGAATGAGCCTATCGGCGTATTCCTGGCTATTGTAGTTTAGGAGATATTGGCAGATTTAGCCATTTTGGGGGGTATGAAAATTTATGAAAAGTTCAATTCCACAAGATTTCTCTATGTTCCCGAGGGCCTACAGTTACGACTCTGCTAACAGATTGTAGCAATTCAAAAGTTACATCGAATGAGCCTATCGGCGTATTCCTGGCTATTGTAGTTTAGGAGATATTGGCAGATTTAGCCATTTTGGGGGGTATGAAAATTTATGAAAAGTTCAATTCCACCAAGATTTCTCTATGTTCCCGAGGGCCTACAGTTACAGCTCTGCTACCAGATTGTAGCAATTCAAAAGTTACATCGAATGAGCCTATCGGCGTATTCCTGGCTATTGTAGTTTAGGAGATATTGGCAGATTTAGCCATTTTGGGGGGTGTGAAAATTTATAAAAAGTTCAATTCCACCAAGATTTCTCTATGTTCCCGAGGGCCTACAGTTACAACTCTGCTACCAGATTGTAGCAATTCAAAAGTTACATCGAATGAGCCTATCGACGTATTCCTGGCTATTGTAGTTTAGGAGATATTGGCAGATTTAGCCATTTTGGGGGGTATGAAAATTTATGAATAGTTCAATTCCACCAAGATTTCTGTATGTTCCCGAGGGCCTACAGTTACAACTCTGCTACCAGATTGTAGCAATTCAAAAGTTACATCGAATGAGCCTATCGGCGTATTCCTGGCTATTGTAGTTTAGGAGATATTGGCAGATTTAGCCATTTTGGGGGGTATGAAAATTTATGAAAAGTTCAATTCCACCAAGATTTCTCTATGTTCCCGAGGGCCTGCAGTTACAACTCTGCTACCAGATTGTAGCAATTCAAAAGTTACATCGAATGAGCCTATCGGCGTATTCCTGGCTATTGTAGTTTAGGAGATATTGGCAGATTTAGCCATTTTGGGGGGTATGAAAATTTATGAAAAGTTCAATTCCACCAAGATTTCTCTATGTTCCCGAGGGCCTACAGTTACAACTCTGCTACCAGATTGTAGCAATTCAAAAGTTACATCGAATGAGCCTATCGGCGTATTCCTGGCTATTGTAGTTTAGGAGATATTGGCAGATTTAGCCACTTTGGGGGCTATGAAAATTTATGAAAAGTTCAATTCCACCAAGATTTCTCTATGTTCCCGAGGGCCTACAGTTACAACTCTGCTACCAGATTGTAGCAATTCAAAAGTTACATCGAATGAGCCTATCGGCGTATTCCTGGCTATTGTAGTTTTGGAGATATTGGCAGATTTAGCCATTTTGGGGGGTATGAAAATTTATGAAAAGTTCAATTCCACCAAGATTTCTCTATGTTCCCGAGGGCCTACAGTTACAACTCTGCTACCAGGTTGTAGCAATTCAAAAGTTACATCGAATGAGCCTATCGGCGTATTCCTGGCTATTGTAGTTTAGGAGATATTGGCAGATTTAGCCATTTTGGGGGGTATGAAAATTTATGAAAAGTTCAATTCCACCAAGATTTCTCTATGTTCCCGAGGGCCTACAGTTACAACTCTGCTACCAGATTGTAGCAATTCAAAAGTTACATCGAATGAGCCTATCGGCGTATTCCTGGCTATTGTAGTTTAGGAGATATTGGCAGATTTAGCCATTTTGGGGGGTATGAAAATTTATGAAAAGTTCAATTCCACCAAGATTTCTCTATGTTCCCGAGGGCCTACAGTTACAACTCTGCTACCAGATTGTAGCAATTCAAAAGTTACATCGAATGAGCCTATCGGCGTATTCCTGGCTATTGTAGTTTAGGAGATATTGGCAGATTTAGCCATTTTGGGGGGTATGAAAATTTATGAAAAGTTCAATTCCACCAAGATTTCTCTATGTTCCCGAGGGCCTACAGTTACAACTCTGCTACCAGATTGTAGCAATTGAAAAGTTACATCGAATGAGCCTATCGGCGTATTCCTGGCTATTGTAGTTTAGGAGATATTGGCAGATTTAGCCATTTTGGGGGGTATGAAAATTTATGAAAAGTTCAATTCCACCAAGATTTCTCTATGTTCCCGAGGGCCTACAGTTACAACTCTGCTACCAGGTTGTAGCAATTCAAAAGTTACATCGAATGAGCCTATCGGCGTATTCCTGGCTATTGTAGTTTAGGAGATATGGGCAGATTTAGCCATTTTGTGGGGTATGAAAATTTATGAAAAGTTCAATTCCACCAAGATTTCTCTATGTTCCCGAGGGCCTACAGTTACAACTCTGCTACCAGATTGTAGCAATTCAAAAGTTACATCGAATGAGCCTATCGGCGTATTCCTGGCTATTGTAGTTTAGGAGATATTGGCAGATTTAGCCATTTTGGGGGGTATGAAAATTTATGAAAAGTTCAATTCCACAAGATTTCTCTATGTTCCCGAGGGCCTACAGTTACGACTCTGCTACCAGATTGTAGCAATTCAAAAGTTACATCGAATGAGCCTATCGGCGTATTCCTGGCTATTGTAGTTTAGGAGATATTGGCAGATTTAGCCATTTTGGGGGGTATGAAAATTTATGAAAAGTTCAATTCCACCAAGATTTCTCTATGTTCCCGAGGGCCTACAGTTACAGCTCTGCTACCAGATTGTAGCAATTCAAAAGTTACATCGAATGAGCCTATCGGCGTATTCCTGGCTATTGTAGTTTAGGAGATATTGACAGATTTAGCCATTTTGGGGGGTATGAAAATTTATAAAAAGTTCAATTCCACCAAGATTTCTCTATGTTCCCGAGGGCCTACAGTTACAACTCTGCTACCAGATTGTAGCAATTCAAAAGTTACATCGAATGAGCCTATCGGCGTATTCCTGGCTATTGTAGTTTAGGTGATATTGGCAGATTTAGCCATTTTGGGGGGTATGAAAATTTATGAAAAGTTCAATTCCACCAAGATTTCTCTATGTTCCCGAGGGCCTACAGTTACAGCTCTGCTACCAGATTGTAGCAATTCAAAAGTTACATCGAATGAGCCTATCGGCGTATTCCTGGCTATTGTAGTTTAGGAGATATTGGCAGATTTAGCCATTTTGGGGGGTGTGAAAATTTATAAAAAGTTCAATTCCACCAAGATTTCTCTATGTTCCCGAGGGCCTACAGTTACAACTCTGCTACCAGATTGTAGCAATTCAAAAGTTACATCGAATGAGCCTATCGACGTATTCCTGGCTATTGTAGTTTAGGAGATATTGGCAGATTTAGCCATTTTGGGGGGTATGAAAATTTATGAATAGTTCAATTCCACCAAGATTTCTGTATGTTCCCGAGGGCCTACAGTTACAACTCTGCTACCAGATTGTAGCAATTCAAAAGTTACATCGAATGAGCCTATCGGCGTATTCCTGGCTATTGTAGTTTAGGAGATATTGGCAGATTTAGCCATTTTGGGGGGTATGAAAATTTATGAAAAGTTCAATTCCACCAAGATTTCTCTATGTTCCCGAGGGCCTACAGTTACAACTCTGCTACCAGATTGTAGCAATTCAAAAGTTACATCGAATGAGCCTATCGGCGTATTCCTGGCTATTGTAGTTTAGGAGATATTGGCAGATTTAGCCATTTTGGGGGGTATGAAAATTTATGAAAAGTTCAATTCCACCAAGATTTCTCTATGTTCCCGAGGGCCTACAGTTACAACTCTGCTACCAGATTGTAGCAATTCAAAAGTTACATCGAATGAGCCTATCGGCGTATTCCTGGCTATTGTAGTTTAGGAGATATTGTCAGATTTAGCCATTTTGGGGGGTATGAAAATTTATGAAAAGTTCAATTCCACAAGATTTCTCTATGTTCCCGAGGGCCTACAGTTACGACTCTGCTACCAGATTGTAGCAATTCAAAAGTTACATCGAATGAGCCTATCGGCGTATTCCTGGCTATTGTAGTTTAGGAGATATTGGCAGATTTAGCCATTTTGGGGGGTATGAAAATTTATGAAAAGTTCAATTCCACCAAGATTTCTCTATGTTCCCGAGGGCCTACAGTTACAGCTCTGCTACCAGATTGTAGCAATTCAAAAGTTACATCGAATGAGCCTATCGGCGTATTCCTGGCTATTGTAGTTTAGGAGATATTGACAGATTTAGCCATTTTGGGGGGTATGAAAATTTATGAAAAGTTCAATTCCACCAAGATTTCTCTATGTTCCCGAGGGCCTACAGTTACAACTCTGCTACCAGATTGTAGCAATTCAAAAGTTACATCGAATGAGCCTATCGGCGTATTCCTGGCTATTGTAGTTTAGGAGATATTGGCAGATTTAGCCATTTTGGGGGGTATGAAAATTTATGAAAAGTTCAATTCCACAAGATTTCTCTATGTTCCCGAGGGCCTACAGTTACGACTCTGCTACCAGATTGTAGCAATTCAAAAGTTACATCGAATGAGCCTATCGGCGTATTCCTGGCTATTGTAGTTTAGGAGATATTGGCAGATTTAGCCATTTTGGGGGGTATGAAAATTTATGAAAAGTTCAATTCCACCAAGATTTCTCTATGTTCCCGAGGGCCTACAGTTACAGCTCTGCTACCAGATTGTAGCAATTCAAAAGTTACATCGAATGAGCCTATCGGCGTATTCCTGGCTATTGTAGTTTAGGAGATATTGACAGATTTAGCCATTTTGGGGGGTATGAAAATTTATAAAAAGTTCAATTCCACCAAGATTTCTCTATGTTCCCGAGGGCCTACAGTTACAACTCTGCTACCAGATTGTAGCAATTCAAAAGTTACATCGAATGAGCCTATCGGCGTATTCCTGGCTATTGTAGTTTAGGTGATATTGGCAGATTTAGCCATTTTGGGGGGTATGAAAATTTATGAAAAGTTCAATTCCACCAAGATTTCTCTATGTTCCCGAGGGCCTACAGTTACAGCTCTGCTACCAGATTGTAGCAATTCAAAAGTTACATCGAATGAGCCTATCGGCGTATTCCTGGCTATTGTAGTTTAGGAGATATTGGCAGATTTAGCCATTTTGGGGGGTGTGAAAATTTATAAAAAGTTCAATTCCACCAAGATTTCTCTATGTTCCCGAGGGCCTACAGTTACAACTCTGCTACCAGATTGTAGCAATTCAAAAGTTACATCGAATGAGCCTATCGACGTATTCCTGGCTATTGTAGTTTAGGAGATATTGGCAGATTTAGCCATTTTGGGGGGTATGAAAATTTATGAATAGTTCAATTCCACCAAGATTTCTGTATGTTCCCGAGGGCCTACAGTTACAACTCTGCTACCAGATTGTAGCAATTCAAAAGTTACATCGAATGAGCCTATCGGCGTATTCCTGGCTATTGTAGTTTAGGAGATATTGGCAGATTTAGCCATTTTGGGGGGTATGAAAATTTATGAAAAGTTCAATTCCACCAAGATTTCTCTATGTTCCCGAGGGCCTACAGTTACAACTCTGCTACCAGATTGTAGCAATTCAAAAGTTACATCGAATGAGCCTATCGGCGTATTCCTGGCTATTGTAGTTTAGGAGATATTGGCAGATTTAGCCATTTTGGGGGGTATGAAAATTTATGAAAAGTTCAATTCCACCAAGATTTCTCTATGTTCCCGAGGGCCTACAGTTACAACTCTGCTACCAGATTGTAGCAATTCAAAAGTTACATCGAATGAGCCTATCGGCGTATTCCTGGCTATTGTAGTTTAGGAGATATTGTCAGATTTAGCCATTTTGGGGGGTATGAAAATTTATGAAAAGTTCAATTCCACAAGATTTCTCTATGTTCCCGAGGGCCTACAGTTACGACTCTGCTACCAGATTGTAGCAATTCAAAAGTTACATCGAATGAGCCTATCGGCGTATTCCTGGCTATTGTAGTTTAGGAGATATTGGCAGATTTAGCCATTTTGGGGGGTATGAAAATTTATGAAAAGTTCAATTCCACCAAGATTTCTCTATGTTCCCGAGGGCCTACAGTTACAGCTCTGCTACCAGATTGTAGCAATTCAAAAGTTACATCGAATGAGCCTATCGGCGTATTCCTGGCTATTGTAGTTTAGGAGATATTGACAGATTTAGCCATTTTGGGGGGTATGAAAATTTATAAAAAGTTCAATTCCACCAAGATTTCTCTATGTTCCCGAGGGCCTACAGTTACAACTCTGCTACCAGATTGTAGCAATTCAAAAGTTACATCGAATGAGCCTATCGGCGTATTCCTGGCTATTGTAGTTTAGGTGATATTGGCAGATTTAGCCATTTTGGGGGGTATGAAAATTTATGAAAAGTTCAATTCCACCAAGATTTCTCTATGTTCCCGAGGGCCTACAGTTACAGCTCTGCTACCAGATTGTAGCAATTCAAAAGTTACATCGAATGAGCCTATCGGCGTATTCCTGGCTATTGTAGTTTAGGAGATATTGGCAGATTTAGCCATTTTGGGGGGTGTGAAAATTTATAAAAAGTTCAATTCCACCAAGATTTCTCTATGTTCCCGAGGGCCTACAGTTACAACTCTGCTACCAGATTGTAGCAATTCAAAAGTTACATCGAATGAGCCTATCGACGTATTCCTGGCTATTGTAGTTTAGGAGATATTGGCAGATTTAGCCATTTTGGGGGGTATGAAAATTTATGAATAGTTCAATTCCACCAAGATTTCTGTATGTTCCCGAGGGCCTACAGTTACAACTCTGCTACCAGATTGTAGCAATTCAAAAGTTACATCGAATGAGCCTATCGGCGTATTCCTGGCTATTGTAGTTTAGGAGATATTGGCAGATTTAGCCATTTTGGGGGGTATGAAAATTTATGAAAAGTTCAATTCCACCAAGATTTCTCTATGTTCCCGAGGGCCTACAGTTACAACTCTGCTACCAGATTGTAGCAATTCAAAAGTTACATCGAATGAGCCTATCGGCGTATTCCTGGCTATTGTAGTTTAGGAGATATTGGCAGATTTAGCCACTTTGGGGGCTATGAAAATTTATGAAAAGTTCAATTCCACCAAGATTTCTCTATGTTCCCGAGGGCCTACAGTTACAACTCTGCTACCAGATTGTAGCAATTCAAAAGTTACATCGAATGAGCCTATCGGCGTATTCCTGGCTATTGTAGTTTAGGAGATATTGGCAGATTTAGCCATTTTGGGGGGTATGAAAATTTATGAAAAGTTCAATTCCACCAAGATTTCTCTATGTTCCCGAGGGCCTACAGTTACAACTCTGCTACCAGGTTGTAGCAATTCAAAAGTTACATCGAATGAGCCTATCGGCGTATTCCTGGCTATTGTAGTTTAGGAGATATTGGCAGATTTAGCCATTTTGGGGGGTATGAAAATTTATGAAAAGTTCAATTCCACCAAGATTTCTCTATGTTCCCGAGGGCCTACAGTTACAACTCTGCTACCAGATTGTAGCAATTGAAAAGTTACATCGAATGAGCCTATCGGCGTATTCCTGGCTATTGTAGTTTAGGAGATATTGGCAGATTTAGCCATTTTGGGGGGTATGAAAATTTATGAAAAGTTCAATTTCACCAAGATTTCTCTATGTTCCCGAGGGCCTACAGTTACAACTCTGCTACCAGATTGTAGCAATTCAAAAGTTACATCGAATGAGCCTATCGGCGTATTCCTGGCTATTGTAGTTTAGGAGATATTGGCAGATTTAGCCATTTTGGGGGTATGAAAATTTATGAAAAGTTCAATTCCACCAAGATTTCTCTATGTTCCCGAGGGCCTACAGTTACAACTCTGCTACCAGATTGTAGCAATTCAAAAGTTACATCGAATGAGCCTATCGGCGTATTCCTGGCTATTGTAGTTTAGGAGATATTGGCAGATTTAGCCATTTTGGGGGGTATGAAAATTTATGAAAAGTTCAATTCCACCAAGATTTCTCTATGTTCCCGAGGGCCTACAGTTACAACTCTGCTACCAGGTTGTAGCAATTCAAAAGTTACATCGAATGAGCCTATCGGCGTATTCCTGGCTATTGTAGTTTAAGAGATATTGGCAGATTTAGCCATTTTGGGGGGTATGAAAATTTATGAAAAGTTCAATTCCACCAAGATTTCTCTATGTTCCCGAGGGCCTACAGTTACAACTCTGCTACCAGATTGTAGCAATTCAAAAATTACATCAAATGAGCCTATCGGCGTATTCCTGGCTATTGTAGTTTAGGAGATATTGACAGATTTAGCCATTTTGGGGGGTATGAAAATTTATAAAAAGTTCAATTCCACCAAGATTTCTCTATGTTCCCGAGGGCCTACAGTTACAACTCTGCTACCAGATTGTAGCAATTCAAAAGTTACATCGAATGAGCCTATCGGCGTATTCCTGGCTATTGTAGTTAAGGAGATATTGGCAGATTTAGCCATTTTGGGGGGTATGAAAATTTATGAAAAGTTCAATTCCACCAAGATTTCTCTATGTTCCCGAGGGCCTACAGTTACAACTCTGCTACCAGATTGTAGCAATTCAAAAGTTACATCGAATGAGCCTATCGGCGTATTCCTGGCTATTGTAGTTTAGGAGATATTGGCAGATTTAGCCATTTTGGGGGGTATGAAAATTTATGAAAAGTTCAATTCCACCAAGATTTCTCTATGTTCCCGAGGGCCTACAGTTACAACTCTGCTACCAGATTGTAGCAATTCAAAAGTTACATCGAATGAGCCTATCGGCGTATTCCTGGCTATTGTAGTTTAGGAGATATTGGCAGATTTAGCCATTTTGCGGGGTATGAAAATTTATGAAAAGTTCAATTCCACCAAGATTTCTCTATGTTCCCGAGGGCCTACAGTTACAACTCTGCTACCAGATTGTAGCAATTCAAAAGTTACATCGAATGAGCCTATCGGCGTATTCCTGGCTATTGTAGTTTAGGAGATATTGGCAGATTTAGCCATTTTGGGGGGTATGAAAATTTATGAAAAGTTCAATTCCACCAAGATTTCTCTATGTTCCCGAGGGGCTACAGTTACAACTCTGCTACCAGGTTGTAGCAATTCAAAAGTTACATCGAATGAGCCTATCGGCGTATTCCTGGCTATTGTAGTTTAGGAGATATTGGCAGATTTAGCCATTTTGTGGGGTATGAAAATTTATGAAAAGTTCAATTCCACCAAGATTTCTCTATGTTCCCGAGGGCCTACAGTTACAACTCTGCTACCAGATTGTAGCAATTCAAAAGTTACATCGAATGAGCCTATCGGCGTATTCCTGGCTATTGTAGTTTAGGAGATATTGGCAGATTTAGCCATTTTGGGGGGTATGAAAATTTATGAAAAGTTCAATTCCACCAAGATTTCTCTATGTTCCCGAGGGCCTACAGTTACAACTCTGCTACCAGATTGTAGCAATTCAAAAGTTACATCGAATGAGCCTATCGGCGTATTCCTGGCTATTGTAGTTTAGGAGATATTGGCAGATTTAGCCATTTTGGGGGGTATGAAAATTTATGAAAAGTTCAATTCCACCAAGATTTCTCTATGTTCCCGAGGGCCTACAGTTACAACTCTGCTACCAGATTGTAGCAATTCAAAAGTTACATCGAATGAGCCTATCGGCGTATTCCTGGCTATTGTAGTTTAGGAGATATTGGCAGATTTAGCCACTTTGGGGCTATGAAAATTTATGAAAAGTTCAATTCCACCAAGATTTCTCTATGTTCCCGAGGGCCTACAGTTACAACTCTGCTACCAGATTGTAGCAATTCAAAAGTTACATCGAATGAGCCTATCGGCGTATTCCTGGCTATTGTAGTTTAGGAGATATTGGCAGATTTAGCCATTTTGGGGGGTATGAAAATTTATGAAAAGTTCAATTCCACCAAGATTTCTCTATGTTCCCGAGGGCCTACAGTTACAACTCTGCTACCAGGTTGTAGCAATTCAAAAGTTACATCGAATGAGCCTATCGGCGTATTCCTGGCTATTGTAGTTTAGGAGATATTGGCAGATTTAGCCATTTTGGGGGGTATGAAAATTTATGAAAAGTTCAATTCCACCAAGATTTCTCTATGTTCCCGAGGGCCTACAGCAGGGGTCGGCAACCTTTTGGTAGTCGCGGGCCAAATTTCGGGTGTACAACTTTTTGGCGGGCCGGATGTTTTCTTAGTAGGCCTACTATATTTTACGCTCACTTCGATATATTATCCTACATTGCTGCAATCTCAATCATACCAATCAGAAGACACATGTATTTACACTTCAACAACACAGAATAAATGTGACAATTGACGCGGCTTGCTTTGTGAAAGGTTTTCAACTTCTGGTAACAAGTCAGATGAAACAAGAATCAGACCCTATTCAAAATGGACGTCCAAAATACGTGATCTTAGCTTGCTCTTCGTGAATTTCATTGTTCAAAACTATTGTTCACATGCGTACGTGCTTCCAAAAATCGATGCAATTTCTTTTGCATTGTTGGTCAAGCTGGGATAAAGGCCAATTTCAAGAGCGTACTCTTTGTCAAAGTCATGCAGCGATATGCTCTTCGTATGAAATTTGTCATTCAATTCAACTGCATCGCATTTCAGAAAGGCCCATTTGAAATTTTCAGGCCATGGTATTGGCGTCCACATTAAACGGAGTACTGAATAGTCAGAATTCATTTTGTAGAGAAGGAATGTCGGAAAAGCGGGTGAATATTCAGTAGTTAAATTTCGTATCACAGTTACAAATTTAGTGTTGGTACTAGGTTTTCTCTCCTCCAGTATAGGAAATTGAGCATAATTTTCTTTATACTGTTGACATTTCCAGATTCACAGATTTGTTTTAAATGCGCCTCAACATCTCATGTATTTAGTTGTTTTCCCTCTGAAGTTGCAAATTCAATTTGTTCAGGTGTGACGTTAAATGTACCAGGAAAGCAAGATGAGATACCCATTTTCGATTACAAGATTATGAGTCGGCGATATTTGTGTTTTCGAAGAAAGTTGCTATTTCATTTCTCAGTTCATACACTCGTGTAAGCATAGCTGCTCGACATAATGAGCGAACATGACAGATATAGGCCTACATGACATCGCCATATTGTTCAGACTAATACGATGTAGGCTACTATTATATCGTAGCAATGCCGCATGTTTTCATACAGCGCTGAACTGCAGATTGAAACTCATTATGAAACGGCGGGCCGTATTCTTGTGACAACTAATTATTATGTCGCGGGCCGGACGATCTCGCTTGGCGGGCCGGATCCGGCCCGCGGGCCGTAGGTTGCCGACCCTTGGCCTACAGTTACAACTCTGCTACCAGATTGTAGCAATTCAAAAGTTACATCGAATGAGCCTATCGGCGTATTCCTGGCTATTGTAGTTTAGGAGATATTGGCAGATTTAGCCATTTTGGGGGGTATGAAAATTTATGAAAAGTTCAATTCCACCAAGATTTCTCTATGTTCCCGAGGGCCTACAGTTACAACTCTGCTACCAGATTGTAGCAATTCAAAAGTTACATCGAATGAGCCTATCGGCGTATTCCTGGCTATTGTAGTTTAGGAGATATTGGCAGATTTAGCCATTTTGGGGGGTATGAAAATTTATGAAAAGTTCAATTCCACCAAGATTTCTCTATGTTCCCGAGGGCCTACAGTTACAACTCTGCTACCAGATTGTAGCAATTGAAAAGTTACATCGAATGAGCCTATCGGCGTATTCCTGGCTATTGTAGTTTAGGAGATATTGGCAGATTTAGCCATTTTGGGGGGTATGAAAATTTATGAAAAGTTCAATTCCACAAGATTTCTCTATGTTCCCGAGGGCCTACAGTTACGACTCTGCTACCAGATTGTAGCAATTCAAAAGTTACATCGAATGAGCCTATCGGCGTATTCCTGGCTATTGTAGTTTAGGAGATATTGGCAGATTTAGCCATTTTGGGGGGTATGAAAATTTATGAAAAGTTCAATTCCACCAAGATTTCTCTATGTTCCCGAGGGCCTACAGTTACAGCTCTGCTACCAGATTGTAGCAATTCAAAAGTTACATCGAATGAGCCTATCGGCGTATTCCTGGCTATTGTAGTTTAGGAGATATTGACAGATTTAGCCATTTTGGGGGGTATGAAAATTTATAAAAAGAACAATTCCACCAAGATTTCTCTATGTTCCCGAGGGCCTACAGTTACAACTCTGCTACCAGATTGTAGCAATTCAAAAGTTACATCGAATGAGCCTATCGGCGTATTCCTGGCTATTGTAGTTTAGGTGATATTGGCAGATTTAGCCATTTTGGGGGGTATGAAAATTTATGAAAAGTTCAATTCCACCAAGATTTCTCTATGTTCCCGAGGGCCTACAGTTACAGCTCTGCTACCAGATTGTAGCAATTCAAAAGTTACATCGAATGAGCCTATCGGCGTATTCCTGGCTATTGTAGTTTAGGAGATATTGGCAGATTTAGCCATTTTGGGGGGTGTGAAAATTTATAAAAAGTTCAATTCCACCAAGATTTCTCTATGTTCCCGAGGGCCTACAGTTACAACTCTGCTACCAGATTGTAGCAATTCAAAAGTTACATCGAATGAGCCTATCGACGTATTCCTGGCTATTGTAGTTTAGGAGATATTGGCAGATTTAGCCATTTTGGGGGGTATGAAAATTTATGAATAGTTCAATTCCACCAAGATTTCTGTATGTTCCCGAGGGCCTACAGTTACAACTCTGCTACCAGATTGTAGCAATTCAAAAGTTACATCGAATGAGCCTATCGGCGTATTCCTGGCTATTGTAGTTTAGGAGATATTGGCAGATTTAGCCATTTTGGGGGGTATGAAAATTTATGAAAAGTTCAATTCCACCAAGATTTCTCTATGTTCCCGAGGGCCTACAGTTACAACTCTGCTACCAGATTGTAGCAATTCAAAAGTTACATCGAATGAGCCTATCGGCGTATTCCTGGCTATTGTAGTTTAGGAGATATTGGCAGATTTAGCCATTTTGGGGGGTATGAAAATTTATGAAAAGTTCAATTCCACCAAGATTTCTCTATGTTCCCGAGGGCCTACAGTTACAACTCTGCTACCAGATTGTAGCAATTCAAAAGTTACATCGAATGAGCCTATCGGCGTATTCCTGGCTATTGTAGTTTAGGAGATATTGGCAGATTTAGCCACTTTGGGGGCTATGAAAATTTATGAAAAGTTCAATTCCACCAAGATTTCTCTATGTTCCCGAGGGCCTACAGTTACAACTCTGCTACCAGATTGTAGCAATTCAAAAGTTACATCGAATGAGCCTATCGGCGTATTCCTGGCTATTGTAGTTTAGGAGATATTGGCAGATTTAGCCATTTTGGGGGGTATGAAAATTTATGAAAAGTTCAATTCCACCAAGATTTCTCTATGTTCCCGAGGGCCTACTGTTACAACTCTGCTACCAGGTTGTAGCAATTCAAAAGTTACATCGAATGAGCCTATCGGCGTATTCCTGGCTATTGTAGTTTAGGAGATATTGGCAGATTTAGCCATTTTGGGGGGTATGAAAATTTATGAAAAGTTCAATTCCACCAAGATTTCTCTATGTTCCCGAGGGCCTACAGTTACAACTCTGCTACCAGATTGTAGCAATTCAAAAGTTACATCGAATGAGCCTATCGGCGTATTCCTGGCTATTGTAGTTTAGGAGATATTGGCAGATTTAGCCATTTTGGGGGGTATGAAAATTTATGAAAAGTTCAATTCCACCAAGATTTCTCTATGTTCCCGAGGGCCTACAGTTACAACTCTGCTACCAGATTGTAGCAATTCAAAAGTTACATCGAATGAGCCTATCGACGTATTCCTGGCTATTGTAGTTTAGGAGATATTGGCAGATTTAGCCATTTTGGGGGGTATGAAAATTTATGAAAAGTTCAATTCCACCAAGATTTCTCTATGTTCCCGAGGGCCTACAGTTACAACTCTGCTACCAGATTGTAGCAATTGAAAAGTTACATCGAATGAGCCTATCGGCGTATTCCTGGCTATTGGAGTTTAGGAGATATTGGCAGATTTAGCCATTTTGGGGGGTATGAAAATTTATGAAAAGTTCAATTCCACCAAGATTTCTCTATGTTCCCGAGGGCCTACAGTTACAACTCTGCTACCAGATTGTAGCAATTCATAAGTTACATCGAATGAGCCTATCGGCGTATTCCTGGCTATTGTAGTTTAGGAGATATTGGCAGATTTAGCCATTTTGGGGGTATGAAAATTTATGAAAAGTTCAATTCCACCAAGATTTCTCTATGTTCCCGAGGGCCTACAGTTACTCCTCTGCTACCAGATTGTAGCAATTCAAAAGTTACATCGAATGAGCCTATCGGCGTATTCCTGGCTATTGTAGTTTAGGAGATATTGGCAGATTTAGCCATTTTGGGGGGTATGAAAATTTATGAAAAGTTCAATTCCACCAAGATTTCTCTATGTTCCCGAGGGCCTACAGCAGGGGTCGGCAACCTTTTGGTAGTCGCGGGCCAAATTTCGGGTGTACAACTTTTTGGCGGGCCGGATGTTTTCTTAGTAGGCCTACTATATTTTACGCTCACTTCGATATATTATCCTACATTGCTGCAATCTCAATCATACCAATCAGAAGACACATGTATTTACACTTCAACAACACAGAATAAATGTGACAATTGACGCGGCTTGCTTTGTGAAAGGTTTTCAACTTCTGGTAACAAGTCAGATGAAACAAGAATCAGACCCTATTCAAAATGGACGTCCAAAATACGTGATCTTAGCTTGCTCTTCGTGAATTTCATTGTTCAAAACTATTGTTCACATGCGTACGTGCTTCCAAAAATCGATGCAATTTCTTTTGCATTGTTGGTCAAGCTGGGATAAAGGCCAATTTCAAGAGCGTACTCTTTGTCAAAGTCATGCAGCGATATGCTCTTCGTATGAAATTTGTCATTCAATTCAACTGCATCGCATTTCAGAAAGGCCCATTTGAAATTTTCAGGCCATGGTATTGGCGTCCACATTAAACGGAGTACTGAATAGTCAGAATTCATTTTGTAGAGAAGGAATGTCGGAAAAGCGGGTGAATATTCAGTAGTTAAATTTCGTATCACAGTTACAAATTTAGTGTTGGTACTAGGTTTTCTCTCCTCCAGTATAGGAAATTGAGCATAATTTTCTTTATACTGTTGACATTTCCAGATTCACAGATTTGTTTTAAATGCGCCTCAACATCTCATGTATTTAGTTGTTTTCCCTCTGAAGTTGCAAATTCAATTTGTTCAGATGTGACGTTAAATGTACCAGGAAAGCAAGATGAGATACCCATTTTCGATTACAAGATTATGAGTCGGCGATATTTGTGTTTTCGAAGAAAGTTGCTATTTCATTTCTCAGTTCATACACTCGTGTAAGCATAGCTGCTCGACATAATGAGCGAACATGACAGATATAGGCCTACATGACATCGCCATATTGTTCAGACTAATACGATGTAGGCTACTATTATATCGTAGCAATGCCGCATGTTTTCATACAGCGCTGAACTGCAGATTGAAACTCATTATGAAACGGCGGGCCGTATTCTTGTGACAACTAATTATTATGTCGCGGGCCGGACGATCTCGCTTGGCGGGCCGGATCCGGCCCGCGGGCCGTAGGTTGCCGACCCTTGGCCTACAGTTACAACTCTGCTACCAGATTGTAGCAATTCAAAAGTTACATCGAATGAGCCTATCGGCGTATTCCTGGCTATTGTAGTTTAGGAGATATTGGCAGATTTAGCCATTTTGGGGGGTATGAAAATTTATGAAAAGTTCAATTCCACCAAGATTTCTCTATGTTCCCGAGGGCCTACAGTTACAACTCTGCTACCAGATTGTAGCAATTCAAAAGTTACATCGAATGAGCCTATCGGCGTATTCCTGGCTATTGTAGTTTAGGAGATATTGGCAGATTTAGCCATTTTGGGGGGTATGAAAATTTATGAAAAGTTCAATTCCACCAAGATTTCTCTATGTTCCCGAGGGCCTACAGTTACAACTCTGCTACCAGATTGTAGCAATTGAAAAGTTACATCGAATGAGCCTATCGGCGTATTCCTGGCTATTGTAGTTTAGGAGATATTGGCAGATTTAGCCATTTTGGGGGGTATGAAAATTTATGAAAAGTTCAATTCCACAAGATTTCTCTATGTTCCCGAGGGCCTACAGTTACGACTCTGCTACCAGATTGTAGCAATTCAAAAGTTACATCGAATGAGCCTATCGGCGTATTCCTGGCTATTGTAGTTTAGGAGATATTGGCAGATTTAGCCATTTTGGGGGGTATGAAAATTTATGAAAAGTTCAATTCCACCAAGATTTCTCTATGTTCCCGAGGGCCTACAGTTACAGCTCTGCTACCAGATTGTAGCAATTCAAAAGTTACATCGAATGAGCCTATCGGCGTATTCCTGGCTATTGTAGTTTAGGAGATATTGACAGATTTAGCCATTTTGGGGGGTATGAAAATTTATAAAAAGAACAATTCCACCAAGATTTCTCTATGTTCCCGAGGGCCTACAGTTACAACTCTGCTACCAGATTGTAGCAATTCAAAAGTTACATCGAATGAGCCTATCGGCGTATTCCTGGCTATTGTAGTTTAGGTGATATTGGCAGATTTAGCCATTTTGGGGGGTATGAAAATTTATGAAAAGTTCAATTCCACCAAGATTTCTCTATGTTCCCGAGGGCCTACAGTTACAGCTCTGCTACCAGATTGTAGCAATTCAAAAGTTACATCGAATGAGCCTATCGGCGTATTCCTGGCTATTGTAGTTTAGGAGATATTGGCAGATTTAGCCATTTTGGGGGGTGTGAAAATTTATAAAAAGTTCAATTCCACCAAGATTTCTCTATGTTCCCGAGGGCCTACAGTTACAACTCTGCTACCAGATTGTAGCAATTCAAAAGTTACATCGAATGAGCCTATCGACGTATTCCTGGCTATTGTAGTTTAGGAGATATTGGCAGATTTAGCCATTTTGGGGGGTATGAAAATTTATGAATAGTTCAATTCCACCAAGATTTCTGTATGTTCCCGAGGGCCTACAGTTACAACTCTGCTACCAGATTGTAGCAATTCAAAAGTTACATCGAATGAGCCTATCGGCGTATTCCTGGCTATTGTAGTTTAGGAGATATTGGCAGATTTAGCCATTTTGGGGGGTATGAAAATTTATGAAAAGTTCAATTCCACCAAGATTTCTCTATGTTCCCGAGGGCCTACAGTTACAACTCTGCTACCAGATTGTAGCAATTCAAAAGTTACATCGAATGAGCCTATCGGCGTATTCCTGGCTATTGTAGTTTAGGAGATATTGGCAGATTTAGCCATTTTGGGGGGTATAAAAATTTATGAAAAGTTCAATTCCACCAAGATTTCTCTATGTTCCCGAGGGCCTACAGTTACAACTCTGCTACCAGATTGTAGCAATTCAAAAGTTACATCGAATGAGCCTATCGGCGTATTCCTGGCTATTGTAGTTTAGGAGATATTGGCAGATTTAGCCACTTTGGGGGCTATGAAAATTTATGAAAAGTTCAATTCCACCAAGATTTCTCTATGTTCCCGAGGGCCTACAGTTACAACTCTGCTACCAGATTGTAGCAATTCAAAAGTTACATCGAATGAGCCTATCGGCGTATTCCTGGCTATTGTAGTTTAGGAGATATTGGCAGATTTAGCCATTTTGGGGGGTATGAAAATTTATGAAAAGTTCAATTCCACCAAGATTTCTCTATGTTCCCGAGGGCCTACTGTTACAACTCTGCTACCAGGTTGTAGCAATTCAAAAGTTACATCGAATGAGCCTATCGGCGTATTCCTGGCTATTGTAGTTTAGGAGATATTGGCAGATTTAGCCATTTTGGGGGGTATGAAAATTTATGAAAAGTTCAATTCCACCAAGATTTCTCTATGTTCCCGAGGGCCTACAGTTACAACTCTGCTACCAGATTGTAGCAATTCAAAAGTTACATCGAATGAGCCTATCGGCGTATTCCTGGCTATTGTAGTTTAGGAGATATTGGCAGATTTAGCCATTTTGGGGGGTATGAAAATTTATGAAAAGTTCAATTCCACCAAGATTTCTCTATGTTCCCGAGGGCCTACAGTTACAACTCTGCTACCAGATTGTAGCAATTCAAAAGTTACATCGAATGAGCCTATCGACGTATTCCTGTCTATTGTAGTTTAGGAGATATTGGCAGATTTAGCCATTTTGGGGGGTATGAAAATTTATGAAAAGTTCAATTCCACCAAGATTTCTCTATGTTCCCGAGGGCCTACAGTTACAACTCTGCTACCAGATTGTAGCAATTGAAAAGTTACATCGAATGAGCCTATCGGCGTATTCCTGGCTATTGGAGTTTAGGAGATATTGGCAGATTTAGCCATTTTGGGGGTATGAAAATTTATGAAAAGTTCAATTCCACCAAGATTTCTCTATGTTCCCGAGGGCCTACAGTTACAACTCTGCTACCAGATTGTAGCAATTCATAAGTTACATCGAATGAGCCTATCGGCGTATTCCTGGCTATTGTAGTTTAGGAGATATTGGCAGATTTAGCCATTTTGGGGGTATGAAAATTTATGAAAAGTTCAATTCCACCAAGATTTCTCTATGTTCCCGAGGGCCTACAGTTACTCCTCTGCTACCAGATTGTAGCAATTCAAAAGTTACATCGAATGAGCCTATCGGCGTATTCCTGGCTATTGTAGTTTAGGAGATATTGGCAGATTTAGCCATTTTGGGGGGTATGAAAATTTATGAAAAGTTCAATTCCACCAAGATTTCTCTATGTTCCCGAGGGCCTACAGTTACAACTCTGCTACCAGGTTGTAGCAATTCAAAAGTTACATCGAATGAGCCTATCGGCGTATTCCTGGCTATTGTAGTTTAAGAGATATTGGCAGATTTAGCCATTTTGGGGGGTATGAAAATTTATGAAAAGTTCAATTCCACCAAGATTTCTCTATGTTCCCGAGGGCCTACAGTTACAACTCTGCTACCAGATTGTAGCAATTCAAAAGTTACATCGAATGAGCCTATCGGCGTATTCCTGGCTATTGTAGTTTAGGAGATATTGGCAGATTTAGCCATTTTGGGGGGTATGAAAATTTATGAAAAGTTCAATTCCACAAGATTTCTCTATGTTCCCGAGGGCCTACAGTTACAACTCTGCTACCAGATTGTAGCAATTCAAAAGTTACATCGAATGAGCCTATCGGCGTATTCCTGGCTATTGTAGTTTAGGAGATATTGGCAGATTTAGCCATTTTGGGGGGTATGAAAATTTATGAAAAGTTCAATTCCACCAAGATTTCTCTATGTTCCCGAGGGCCTACAGTTACAACTCTGCTACCAGATTGTAGCAATTCAAAAGTTACATCGAATGAGCCTATCGGCGTATTCCTGGCTATTGTAGTTTAGGAGATATTGGCAGATTTAGCCATTTTGGGGGGTATGAAAATTTATGAAAAGTTCAATTCCACCAAGATTTCTCTATGTTCCCGAGGGCCTACAGTTACAACTCTGCTACCAGATTGTAGCAATTCAAAAGTTACATCGAATGAGCCTATCGGCGTATTCCTGGCTATTGTAGTTTAGGAGATATTGGCAGATTTAGCCATTTTGGGGGGTGTGAAAATTTATGAAAAGTTCAATTCCACCAAGATTTCTCTATGTTCCCGAGGGCCTACAGTTACAGCTCTGCTACCAGATTGTAGCAATTCAAAAGTTACATCGAATGAGCCTATCGGCGAATTCCTGGCTATTGTAGTTTAGGAGATATTGGAAGATTTAGCCATTTTGGGGGGTATGAAAATTTATGAAAAGTTCAATTCCACCAAGATTTCTCTATGTTCCCGAGGGCCTACAGTTACAACTCTGCTACCTGATTGTAGCAATTCAAAAGTTACATCGAATGAGCCTATCGGCGTATTCCTGGCTATTGTAGTTTAGGAGATATTGGCAGATTTAGCCATTTTGGGGGGTATGAAAATTTATGAAAAGTTCAATTCCACCAAGATTTCTCTATGTTCCCGAGGGCCTACAGTTACAACTCTGCTACCAGATTGTAGCAATTCAAAAGTTACATCGAATGAGCCTATCGGCGTATTCCTGGCTATTGTAGTTTAGGAGATATTGGCAGATTTAGCCATTTTGGGGGGTATGAAAATTTATGAAAAGTTCAATTCCTCCAAGATTTCTCTATGTTCCCGAGGGCCTACAGTTACAACTCTGCTACCAGATTGTAGCAATTCAAAAGTTACATCGAATGAGCCTATCGGCGTTTTCCTGGCTATTGTAGTTTAGGAGATATTGGCAGATTTAGCCATTTTGGGGGGTATGAAAATTTATGAAAAGTTCAATTCCTCCAAGATTTCTCTATGTTCCCGAGGGCCTACAGTTACAACTCTGCTACCAGATTGTAGCAATTCAAAAGTTACATCGAATGAGCCTATCGGCGTTTTCCTGGCTATTGTAGTTTAGGAGATATTGGCAGATTTAGCCATTTTGGGGGGTATGAAAATTTATGAAAAGATCAATTCCACCAAGATTTCTCTATGTTCCCGAGGGCCTACAGTTACAACTCTGCTACCAGATTGTAGCAATTCAAAAGTTACATCGAATGAGCCTATCGACGTATTCCTGGCTATTGTAGTTTAGGAGATATTGGCAGATTTAGCCATTTTGGGGGGTATGAAAATTTATGAATAGTTCAATTCCACCAAGATTTCTGTATGTTCCCGAGGGCCTACAGTTACAACTCTGCTACCAGATTGTAGCAATTCAAAAGTTACATCGAATGAGCCTATCGGCGTATTCCTGGCTATTGTAGTTTAGGAGATATTGGCAGATTTAGCCATTTTGGGGGGTATGAAAATTTATGAAAAGTTCAATTCCACCAAGATTTCTCTATGTTCCCGAGGGCCTACAGTTACAACTCTGCTACCAGATTGTAGCAATTCAAAAGTTACATCGAATGAGCCTATCGGCGTATTCCTGGCTATTGTAGTTTAGGAGATATTGGCAGATTTAGCCATTTTGGGGGGTATGAAAATTTATGAAAAGTTCAATTCCACCAAGATTTCTCTATGTTCCCGAGGGCCTACAGTTACAACTCTGCTACCAGATTGTAGCAATTCAAAAGTTACATCGAATGAGCCTATCGGCGTATTCCTGGCTATTGTAGTTTAGGAGATATTGGCAGATTTAGCCACTTTGGGGGCTATGAAAATTTATGAAAAGTTCAATTCCACCAAGATTTCTCTATGTTCCCGAGGGCCTACAGTTACAACTCTGCTACCAGATTGTAGCAATTCAAAAGTTACATCGAATGAGCCTATCGGCGTATTCCTGGCTATTGTAGTTTAGGAGATATTGCCAGATTTAGCCATTTTGGGGGGTATGAAAATTTATGAAAAGTTCAATTCCACCAAGATTTCTCTATGTTCCCGAGGGCCTACTGTTACAACTCTGCTACCAGGTTGTAGCAATTCAAAAGTTACATCGAATGAGCCTATCGGCGTATTCCTGGCTATTGTAGTTTAGGAGATATTGGCAGATTTAGCCATTTTGGGGGGTATGAAAATTTATGAAAAGTTCAATTCCACCAAGATTTCTCTATGTTCTCGAGGGCCTACAGTTACAACTCTGCTACCAGATTGTAGCAATTCAAAAGTTACATCGAATGAGCCTATCGGCGTATTCCTGGCTATTGTAGTTTAGGAGATATTGGCAGATTTAGCCATTTTGGGGGGTATGAAAATTTATGAAAAGTTCAATTCCACCAAGATTTCTCTATGTTCCCGAGGGCCTACAGTTACAACTCTGCTACCAGATTGTAGCAATTCAAAAGTTACATCGAATGAGCCTATCGACGTATTCCTGGCTATTGTAGTTTAGGAGATATTGGCAGATTTAGCCATTTTGGGGGGTATGAAAATTTATGAAAAGTTTAATTCCACCAAGATTTCTCTATGTTCCCGAGGGCCTACAGTTACAACTCTGCTACCAGATTGTAGCAATTGAAAAGTTACATCGAATGAGCCTATCGGCGTATTCCTGGCTATTGGAGTTTAGGAGATATTGGCAGATTTAGCCATTTTGGGGGGTATGAAAATTTATGAAAAGTTCAATTCCACCAAGATTTCTCTATGTTCCCGAGGGCCTACAGTTACAACTCTGCTACCAGATTGTAGCAATTCATAAGTTACATCGAATGAGCCTATCGGCGTATTCCTGGCTATTGTAGTTTAGGAGATATTGGCAGATTTAGCCATTTTGGGGGTATGAAAATTTATGAAAAGTTCAATTCCACCAAGATTTCTCTATGTTCCCGAGGGCCTACAGTTACTCCTCTGCTACCAGATTGTAGCAATTCAAAAGTTACATCGAATGAGCCTATCGGCGTATTCCTGGCTATTGTAGTTTAGGAGATATTGGCAGATTTAGCCATTTTGGGGGGTATGAAAATTTATGAAAAGTTCAATTCCACCAAGATTTCTCTATGTTCCCGAGGGCCTACAGTTACAACTCTGCTACCAGGTTGTAGCAATTCAAAAGTTACATCGAATGAGCCTATCGGCGTATTCCTGGCTATTGTAGTTTAAGAGATATTGGCAGATTTAGCCATTTTGGGGGGTATGAAAATTTATGAAAAGTTCAATTCCACCAAGATTTCTCTATGTTCCCGAGGGCCTACAGTTACAACTCTGCTACCAGATTGTAGCAATTCAAAAGTTACATCGAATGAGCCTATCGGCGTATTCCTGGCTATTGTAGTTTAGGAGATATTGGCAGATTTAGCCATTTTGGGGGGTATGAAAATTTATGAAAAGTTCAATTCCACAAGATTTCTCTATGTTCCCGAGGGCCTACAGTTACAACTCTGCTACCAGATTGTAGCAATTCAAAAGTTACATCGAATGAGCCTATCGGCGTATTCCTGGCTATTGTAGTTTAGGAGATATTGGCAGATTTAGCCATTTTGGGGGGTATGAAAATTTATGAAAAGTTCAATTCCACCAAGATTTCTCTATGTTCCCGAGGGCCTACAGTTACAACTCTGCTACCAGATTGTAGCAATTCAAAAGTTACATCGAATGAGCCTATCGGCGTATTCCTGGCTATTGTAGTTTAGGAGATATTGGCAGATTTAGCCATTTTGGGGGGTATGAAAATTTATGAAAAGTTCAATTCCACCAAGATTTCTCTATGTTCCCGAGGGCCTACAGTTACAACTCTGCTACCAGATTGTAGCAATTCAAAAGTTACATCGAATGAGCCTATCGGCGTATTCCTGGCTATTGTAGTTTAGGAGATATTGGCAGATTTAGCCATTTTGGGGGGTGTGAAAATTTATGAAAAGTTCAATTCCACCAAGATTTCTCTATGTTCCCGAGGGCCTACAGTTACAGCTCTGCTACCAGATTGTAGCAATTCAAAAGTTACATCGAATGAGCCTATCGGCGAATTCCTGGCTATTGTAGTTTAGGAGATATTGGAAGATTTAGCCATTTTGGGGGGTATGAAAATTTATGAAAAGTTCAATTCCACCAAGATTTCTCTATGTTCCCGAGGGCCTACAGTTACAACTCTGCTACCTGATTGTAGCAATTCAAAAGTTACATCGAATGAGCCTATCGGCGTATTCCTGGCTATTGTAGTTTAGGAGATATTGGCAGATTTAGCCATTTTGGGGGGTATGAAAATTTATGAAAAGATCAATTCCACCAAGATTTCTCTATGTTTCCGAGGGCCTACAGTTACAACTCTGCTACCAGATTGTAGCAATTCAAAAGTTACATCGAATGAGCCTATCGGCGTATTCCTGGCTATTGTAGTTTAGGAGATATTGGCAGATTTAGCCATTTTGGGGGGTATGAAAATTTATGAATAGTTCAATTCCACCAAGATTTCTGTATGTTCCCGAGGGCCTACAGTTACAACTCTGCTACCAGATTGTAGCAATTCAAAAGTTACATCGAATGAGCCTATCGGCGTATTCCTGGCTATTGTAGTTTAGGAGATATTGGCAGATTTAGCCATTTTGGGGGGTATGAAAATTTATGAAAAGTTCAATTCCACCAAGATTTCTCTATGTTCCCGAGGGCCTACAGTTACAACTCTGCTACCAGATTGTAGCAATTCAAAAGTTTTACATCGAATGAGCCTATCGGCGTATTCCTGGCTATTGTAGTTTAGGAGATATTGGCAGATTTAGCCATTTTGGGGGGTATGAAAATTTATGAAAAGTTCAATTCCACCAAGATTTCTCTATGTTCCCGAGGGCCTACAGTTACAACTCTGCTACCAGATTGTAGCAATTCAAAGTTACATCGAATGAGCCTATCGGCGTATTCCTGGCTATTGTAGTTTAGGAGATATTGGCAGATTTAGCCATTTTGGGGGGTATGAAAATTTATGAATAGTTCAATTCCACCAAGATTTCTGTATGTTCCCGAGGGCCTACAGTTACAACTCTGCTACCAGATTGTAGCAATTCAAAAGTTACATCGAATGAGCCTATCGGCGTATTCCTGGCTATTGTAGTTTAGGAGATATTGGCAGATTTAGCCATTTTGGGGGGTATGAAAATTTATGAAAAGTTCAATTCCACCAAGATTTCTCTATGTTCCCGAGGGCCTACAGTTACAACTCTGCTACCAGATTGTAGCAATTCAAAAGTTACATCGAATGAGCCTATCGGCGTATTCCTGGCTATTGTAGTTTAGGAGATATTGGCAGATTTAGCCATTTTGGGGGGTATAAAAATTTATGAAAAGTTCAATTCCACCAAGATTTCTCTATGTTCCCGAGGGCCTACAGTTACAACTCTGCTACCAGATTGTAGCAATTCAAAAGTTACATCGAATGAGCCTATCGGCGTATTCCTGGCTATTGTAGTTTAGGAGATATTGGCAGATTTAGCCACTTTGGGGCTATGAAAATTTATGAAAAGTTCAATTCCACCAAGATTTCTCTATGTTCCCGAGGGCCTACAGTTACAACTCTGCTACCAGATTGTAGCAATTCAAAAGTTACATCGAATGAGCCTATCGGCGTATTCCTGGCTATTGTAGTTTAGGAGATATTGGCAGATTTAGCCATTTTGGGGGGTATGAAAATTTATGAAAAGTTCAATTCCACCAAGATTTCTCTATGTTCCCGAGGGCCTACTGTTACAACTCTGCTACCAGGTTGTAGCAATTCAAAAGTTACATCGAATGAGCCTATCGGCGTATTCCTGGCTATTGTAGTTTAGGAGATATTGGCAGATTTAGCCATTTTGGGGGTATGAAAATTTATGAAAAGTTCAATTCCACCAAGATTTCTCTATGTTCCCGAGGGCCTACAGTTACAACTCTGCTACCAGATTGTAGCAATTCAAAAGTTACATCGAATGAGCCTATCGGCGTATTCCTGGCTATTGTAGTTTAGGAGATATTGGCAGATTTAGCCATTTTGGGGGGTATGAAAATTTATGAAAAGTTCAATTCCACCAAGATTTCTCTATGTTCCCGAGGGCCTACAGTTACAACTCTGCTACCAGATTGTAGCAATTCAAAAGTTACATCGAATGAGCCTATCGACGTATTCCTGGCTATTGTAGTTTAGGAGATATTGGCAGATTTAGCCATTTTGGGGGGTATGAAAATTTATGAAAAGTTCAATTCCACCAAGATTTCTCTATGTTCCCGAGGGCCTACAGTTACAACTCTGCTACCAGATTGTAGCAATTGAAAAGTTACATCGAATGAGCCTATCGGCGTATTCCTGGCTATTGGAGTTTAGGAGATATTGGCAGATTTAGCCATTTTGGGGGGTATGAAAATTTATGAAAAGTTCAATTCCACCAAGATTTCTCTATGTTCCCGAGGGCCTACAGTTACAACTCTGCTACCAGATTGTAGCAATTCATAAGTTACATCGAATGAGCCTATCGGCGTATTCCTGGCTATTGTAGTTTAGGAGATATTGGCAGATTTAGCCATTTTGGGGGTATGAAAATTTATGAAAAGTTCAATTCCACCAAGATTTCTCTATGTTCCCGAGGGCCTACAGTTACTCCTCTGCTACCAGATTGTAGCAATTCAAAAGTTACATCGAATGAGCCTATCGGCGTATTCCTGGCTATTGTAGTTTAGGAGATATTGGCAGATTTAGCCATTTTGGGGGGTATGAAAATTTATGAAAAGTTCAATTCCACCAAGATTTCTCTATGTTCCCGAGGGCCTACAGTTACAACTCTGCTACCAGGTTGTAGCAATTCAAAAGTTACATCGAATGAGCCTATCGGCGTATTCCTGGCTATTGTAGTTTAAGAGATATTGGCAGATTTAGCCATTTTGGGGGGTATGAAAATTTATGAAAAGTTCAATTCCACCAAGATTTCTCTATGTTCCCGAGGGCCTACAGTTACAACTCTGCTACCAGATTGTAGCAATTCAAAAGTTACATCGAATGAGCCTATCGGCGTATTCCTGGCTATTGTAGTTTAGGAGATATTGGCAGATTTAGCCATTTTGGGGGGTATGAAAATTTATGAAAAGTTCAATTCCACAAGATTTCTCTATGTTCCCGAGGGCCTACAGTTACAACTCTGCTACCAGATTGTAGCAATTCAAAAGTTACATCGAATGAGCCTATCGGCGTATTCCTGGCTATTGTAGTTTAGGAGATATTGGCAGATTTAGCCATTTTGGGGGGTATGAAAATTTATGAAAAGTTCAATTCCACCAAGATTTCTCTATGTTCCCGAGGGCCTACAGTTACAACTCTGCTACCAGATTGTAGCAATTCAAAAGTTACATCGAATGAGCCTATCGGCGTATTCCTGGCTATTGTAGTTTAGGAGATATTGGCAGATTTAGCCATTTTGGGGGTATGAAAATTTATGAAAAGTTCAATTCCACCAAGATTTCTCTATGTTCCCGAGGGCCTACAGTTACAACTCTGCTACCAGATTGTAGCAATTCAAAAGTTACATCGAATGAGCCTATCGGCGTATTCCTGGCTATTGTAGTTTAGGAGATATTGGCAGATTTAGCCATTTTGGGGGGTGTGAAAATTTATGAAAAGTTCAATTCCACCAAGATTTCTCTATGTTCCCGAGGGCCTACAGTTACAGCTCTGCTACCAGATTGTAGCAATTCAAAAGTTACATCGAATGAGCCTATCGGCGAATTCCTGGCTATTGTAGTTTAGGAGATATTGGAAGATTTAGCCATTTTGGGGGGTATGAAAATTTATGAAAAGTTCAATTCCACCAAGATTTCTCTATGTTCCCGAGGGCCTACAGTTACAACTCTGCTACCTGATTGTAGCAATTCAAAAGTTACATCGAATGAGCCTATCGGCGTATTCCTGGCTATTGTAGTTTAGGAGATATTGGCAGATTTAGCCATTTTGGGGGGTATGAAAATTTATGAAAAGTTCAATTCCACCAAGATTTCTCTATGTTCCCGAGGGCCTACAGTTACAACTCTGCTACCAGATTGTAGCAATTCAAAAGTTACATCGAATGAGCCTATCGGCGTATTCCTGGCTATTGTAGTTTAGGAGATATTGGCAGATTTAGCCATTTTGGGGGGTATGAAAATTTATGAAAAGTTCAATTCCTCCAAGATTTCTCTATGTTCCCGAGGGCCTACAGTTACAACTCTGCTACCAGATTGTAGCAATTCAAAAGTTACATCGAATGAGCCTATCGGCGTTTTCCTGGCTATTGTAGTTTAGGAGATATTGGCAGATTTAGCCATTTTGGGGGGTATGAAAATTTATGAAAAGTTCAATTCCTCCAAGATTTCTCTATGTTCCCGAGGGCCTACAGTTACAACTCTGCTACCAGATTGTAGCAATTCAAAAGTTACATCGAATGAGCCTATCGGCGTTTTCCTGGCTATTGTAGTTTAGGAGATATTGGCAGATTTAGCCATTTTGGGGGGTATGAAAATTTATGAAAAGATCAATTCCACCAAGATTTCTCTATGTTCCCGAGGGCCTACAGTTACAACTCTGCTACCAGATTGTAGCAATTCAAAAGTTACATCGAATGAGCCTATCGACGTATTCCTGGCTATTGTAGTTTAGGAGATATTGGCAGATTTAGCCATTTTGGGGGGTATGAAAATTTATGAATAGTTCAATTCCACCAAGATTTCTGTATGTTCCCGAGGGTCTACAGTTACAACTCTGCTACCAGATTGTAGCAATTCAAAAGTTACATCGAATGAGCCTATCGGCGTATTCCTGGCTATTGTAGTTTAGGAGATATTGGCAGATTTAGCCATTTTGGGGGGTATGAAAATTTATGAAAAGTTCAATTCCACCAAGATTTCTCTATGTTCCCGAGGGCCTACAGTTACAACTCTGCTACCAGATTGTAGCAATTCAAAAGTTACATCGAATGAGCCTATCGGCGTATTCCTGGCTATTGTAGTTTAGGAGATATTGGCAGATTTAGCCATTTTGGGGGGTATGAAAATTTATGAAAAGTTCAATTCCACCAAGATTTCTCTATGTTCCCGAGGGCCTACAGTTACAACTCTGCTACCAGATTGTAGCAATTCAAAAGTTACATCGAATGAGCCTATCGGCGTATTCCTGGCTATTGTAGTTTAGGAGATATTGGCAGATTTAGCCACTTTGGGGGCTATGAAAATTTATGAAAAGTTCAATTCCACCAAGATTTCTCTATGTTCCCGAGGGCCTACAGTTACAACTCTGCTACCAGATTGTAGCAATTCAAAAGTTACATCGAATGAGCCTATCGGCGTATTCCTGGCTATTGTAGTTTAGGAGATATTGCCAGATTTAGCCATTTTGGGGGGTATGAAAATTTATGAAAAGTTCAATTCCACCAAGATTTCTCTATGTTCCCGAGGGCCTACTGTTACAACTCTGCTACCAGGTTGTAGCAATTCAAAAGTTACATCGAATGAGCCTATCGGCGTATTCCTGGCTATTGTAGTTTAGGAGATATTGGCAGATTTAGCCATTTTGGGGGGTATGAAAATTTATGAAAAGTTCAATTCCACCAAGATTTCTCTATGTTCTCGAGGGCCTACAGTTACAACTCTGCTACCAGATTGTAGCAATTCAAAAGTTACATCGAATGAGCCTATCGGCGTATTCCTGGCTATTGTAGTTTAGGAGATATTGGCAGATTTAGCCATTTTGGGGGGTATGAAAATTTATGAAAAGTTCAATTCCACCAAGATTTCTCTATGTTCCCGAGGGCCTACAGTTACAACTCTGCTACCAGATTGTAGCAATTCAAAAGTTACATCGAATGAGCCTATCGACGTATTCCTGGCTATTGTAGTTTAGGAGATATTGGCAGATTTAGCCATTTTGGGGGGTATGAAAATTTATGAAAAGTTTAATTCCACCAAGATTTCTCTATGTTCCCGAGGGCCTACAGTTACAACTCTGCTACCAGATTGTAGCAATTGAAAAGTTACATCGAATGAGCCTATCGGCGTATTCCTGGCTATTGGAGTTTAGGAGATATTGGCAGATTTAGCCATTTTGGGGGGTATGAAAATTTATGAAAAGTTCAATTCCACCAAGATTTCTCTATGTTCCCGAGGGCCTACAGTTACAACTCTGCTACCAGATTGTAGCAATTCATAAGTTACATCGAATGAGCCTATCGGCGTATTCCTGGCTATTGTAGTTTAGGAGATATTGGCAGATTTAGCCATTTTGGGGGTATGAAAATTTATGAAAAGTTCAATTCCACCAAGATTTCTCTATGTTCCCGAGGGCCTACAGTTACTCCTCTGCTACCAGATTGTAGCAATTCAAAAGTTACATCGAATGAGCCTATCGGCGTATTCCTGGCTATTGTAGTTTAGGAGATATTGGCAGATTTAGCCATTTTGGGGTATGAAAATTTATGAAAAGTTCAATTCCACCAAGATTTCTCTATGTTCCCGAGGGCCTACAGTTACAACTCTGCTACCAGGTTGTAGCAATTCAAAAGTTACATCGAATGAGCCTATCGGCGTATTCCTGGCTATTGTAGTTTAAGAGATATTGGCAGATTTAGCCATTTTGGGGGGTATGAAAATTTATGAAAAGTTCAATTCCACCAAGATTTCTCTATGTTCCCGAGGGCCTACAGTTACAACTCTGCTACCAGATTGTAGCAATTCAAAAGTTACATCGAATGAGCCTATCGGCGTATTCCTGGCTATTGTAGTTTAGGAGATATTGGCAGATTTAGCCATTTTGGGGGGTATGAAAATTTATGAAAAGTTCAATTCCACAAGATTTCTCTATGTTCCCGAGGGCCTACAGTTACAACTCTGCTACCAGATTGTAGCAATTCAAAAGTTACATCGAATGAGCCTATCGGCGTATTCCTGGCTATTGTAGTTTAGGAGATATTGGCAGATTTAGCCATTTTGGGGGGTATGAAAATTTATGAAAAGTTCAATTCCACCAAGATTTCTCTATGTTCCCGAGGGCCTACAGTTACAACTCTGCTACCAGATTGTAGCAATTCAAAAGTTACATCGAATGAGCCTATCGGCGTATTCCTGGCTATTGTAGTTTAGGAGATATTGGCAGATTTAGCCATTTTGGGGGGTATGAAAATTTATGAAAAGTTCAATTCCACCAAGATTTCTCTATGTTCCCGAGGGCCTACAGTTACAACTCTGCTACCAGATTGTAGCAATTCAAAAGTTACATCGAATGAGCCTATCGGCGTATTCCTGGCTATTGTAGTTTAGGAGATATTGGCAGATTTAGCCATTTTGGGGGGTGTGAAAATTTATGAAAAGTTCAATTCCACCAAGATTTCTCTATGTTCCCGAGGGCCTACAGTTACAGCTCTGCTACCAGATTGTAGCAATTCAAAAGTTACATCGAATGAGCCTATCGGCGAATTCCTGGCTATTGTAGTTTAGGAGATATTGGAAGATTTAGCCATTTTGGGGGGTATGAAAATTTATGAAAAGTTCAATTCCACCAAGATTTCTCTATGTTCCCGAGGGCCTACAGTTACAACTCTGCTACCTGATTGTAGCAATTCAAAAGTTACATCGAATGAGCCTATCGGCGTATTCCTGGCTATTGTAGTTTAGGAGATATTGGCAGATTTAGCCATTTTGGGGGGTATGAAAATTTATGAAAAGATCAATTCCACCAAGATTTCTCTATGTTTCCGAGGGCCTACAGTTACAACTCTGCTACCAGATTGTAGCAATTCAAAAGTTACATCGAATGAGCCTATCGGCGTATTCCTGGCTATTGTAGTTTAGGAGATATTGGCAGATTTAGCCATTTTGGGGGGTATGAAAATTTATGAATAGTTCAATTCCACCAAGATTTCTGTATGTTCCCGAGGGCCTACAGTTACAACTCTGCTACCAGATTGTAGCAATTCAAAAGTTACATCGAATGAGCCTATCGGCGTATTCCTGGCTATTGTAGTTTAGGAGATATTGGCAGATTTAGCCATTTTGGGGGGTATGAAAATTTATGAAAAGTTCAATTCCACCAAGATTTCTCTATGTTCCCGAGGGCCTACAGTTACAACTCTGCTACCAGATTGTAGCAATTCAAAAGTTACATCGAATGAGCCTATCGGCGTATTCCTGGCTATTGTAGTTTAGGAGATATTGGCAGATTTAGCCATTTTGGGGGGTATGAAAATTTATGAAAAGTTCAATTCCACCAAGATTTCTCTATGTTCCCGAGGGCCTACAGTTACAACTCTGCTACCAGATTGTAGCAATTCAAAAGTTACATCGAATGAGCCTATCGGCGTATTCCTGGCTATTGTAGTTTAGGAGATATTGGCAGATTTAGCCACTTTGGGGGCTATGAAAATTTATGAAAAGTTCAATTCCACCAAGATTTCTCTATGTTCCCGAGGGCCTACAGTTACAACTCTGCTACCAGATTGTAGCAATTCAAAAGTTACATCGAATGAGCCTATCGGCGTATTCCTGGCTATTGTAGTTTAGGAGATATTGGCAGATTTAGCCATTTTGGGGGGTATGAAAATTTATGAAAAGTTCAATTCCACCAAGATTTCTCTATGTTCCCGAGGGCCTACAGTTACAACTCTGCTACCAGGTTGTAGCAATTCAAAAGTTACATCGAATGAGCCTATCGGCGTATTCCTGGCTATTGTAGTTTAGGAGATGTTGGCAGATTTAGCCATTTTGGGGGGTATGAAAATTTATGAAAAGTTCAATTCCACCAAGATTTCTCTATGTTCCCGAGGGCGTACAGTTACAACTCTGCTACCAGATTGTAGCAATTCAAAAGTTACATCGAATGAGCCTATCGGCGTATTCCTGGCTATTGTAGTTTAGGAGATATTGGCAGATTTAGCCATTTTGGGGGGTATGAAAATTTATGAAAAGTTCAATTCCACCAAGATTTCTCTATGTTTCCGAGGGCCTACAGTTACAACTCTGCTACCAGGTTGTAGCAATTCAAAAGTTACATCGAATGAACCTATCGGCGTATTCCTGGCTATTGTAGTTTAGGAGATATTGGCAGATTTAGCCATTTTGGGGGGTATGAAAATTTATGAAAAGTTCAATTCCACCAAGATTTCTCTATGTTCCCGAGGGCCTACAGTTACAACTCTGCTACCAGATTGTAGCAATTCAAAAGTTACATCGAATGAGCCTATCGGCGTATTCCTGGCTATTGTAGTTTAGGAGATATTGGCAGATTTAGCCATTTTGGGGGGTATGAAAATTTATGAAAAGTTCAATTCCACCAAGATTTCTCTATGTTCCCGAGGGCCTACAGTTACAACTCTGCTACCAGATTGTAGCAATTCAAAAGTTACATCGAATGAGCCTATCGGCGTATTCCTGGCTATTGTAGTTTAGGAGATATTGGCAGATTTAGCCATTTTGGGGGGTATGAAAATTTATGAAAAGTTCAATTCCACCAAGATTTCTCTATGTTCCCGAGGGCCTACAGTTACAACTCTGCTACCAGATTGTAGCAATTCAAAAGTTACATCGAATGAGCCTATCGGCGTATTCCTGGCTATTGTAGTTTAGGAGATATTGGCAGATTTAGCCATTTTGGGGGGTATGAAAATTTATGAAAAGTTCAATTCCACCAAGATTTCTCTATGTTCCCGAGGGCCTACAGTTACAACTCTGCTACCAGGTTGTAGCAATTCAAAAGTTACATCGAATGAGCCTATCGGCGTATTCCTGGCTATTGTAGTTTAGGAGATATTGGCAGATTTAGCCATTTTGTGGGGTATGAAAATTTATGAAAAGTTCAATTCCACCAAGATTTCTCTATGTTCCCGAGGGCCTACAGTTACAACTCTGCTACCAGATTGTAGCAATTCAAAAGTTACATCGAATGAGCCTATCGGCGTATTCCTGGCTATTGTAGTTTAGGAGATATTGGCAGATTTAGCCATTTTGGGGGGTATGAAAATTTATGAAAAGTTCAATTCCACAAGATTTCTCTATGTTCCCGAGGGCCTACAGTTACGACTCTGCTAACAGATTGTAGCAATTCAAAAGTTACATCGAATGAGCCTATCGGCGTATTCCTGGCTATTGTAGTTTAGGAGATATTGGCAGATTTAGCCATTTTGGGGGGTATGAAAATTTATGAAAAGTTCAATTCCACCAAGATTTCTCTATGTTCCCGAGGGCCTACAGTTACAGCTCTGCTACCAGATTGTAGCAATTCAAAAGTTACATCGAATGAGCCTATCGGCGTATTCCTGGCTATTGTAGTTTAGGAGATATTGACAGATTTAGCCATTTTGGGGGGTATGAAAATTTATAAAAAGTTCAATTCCACCAAGATTTCTCTATGTTCCCGAGGGCCTACAGTTACAACTCTGCTACCAGATTGTAGCAATTCAAAAGTTACATCGAATGAGCCTATCGGCGTATTCCTGGCTATTGTAGTTTAGGTGATATTGGCAGATTTAGCCATTTTGGGGGGTATGAAAATTTATGAAAAGTTCAATTCCACCAAGATTTCTCTATGTTCCCGAGGGCCTACAGTTACAGCTCTGCTACCAGATTGTAGCAATTCAAAAGTTACATCGAATGAGCCTATCGGCGTATTCCTGGCTATTGTAGTTTAGGAGATATTGGCAGATTTAGCCATTTTGGGGGGTGTGAAAATTTATAAAAAGTTCAATTCCACCAAGATTTCTCTATGTTCCCGAGGGCCTACAGTTACAACTCTGCTACCAGATTGTAGCAATTCAAAAGTTACATCGAATGAGCCTATCGACGTATTCCTGGCTATTGTAGTTTAGGAGATATTGGCAGATTTAGCCATTTTGGGGGGTATGAAAATTTATGAATAGTTCAATTCCACCAAGATTTCTGTATGTTCCCGAGGGCCTACAGTTACAACTCTGCTACCAGATTGTAGCAATTCAAAAGTTACATCGAATGAGCCTATCGGCGTATTCCTGGCTATTGTAGTTTAGGAGATATTGGCAGATTTAGCCATTTTGGGGGGTATGAAAATTTATGAAAAGTTCAATTCCACCAAGATTTCTCTATGTTCCCGAGGGCCTACAGTTACAACTCTGCTACCAGATTGTAGCAATTCAAAAGTTACATCGAATGAGCCTATCGGCGTATTCCTGGCTATTGTAGTTTAGGAGATATTGGCAGATTTAGCCATTTTGGGGGGTATGAAAATTTATGAAAAGTTCAATTCCACCAAGATTTCTCTATGTTCCCGAGGGCCTACAGTTACAACTCTGCTACCAGATTGTAGCAATTCAAAAGTTACATCGAATGAGCCTATCGGCGTATTCCTGGCTATTGTAGTTTAGAAGATATTGGCAGATTTAGCCACTTTGGGGGCTATGAAAATTTATGAAAAGTTCAATTCCACCAAGATTTCTCTATGTTCCCGAGGGCCTACAGTTACAACTCTGCTACCAGATTGTAGCAATTCAAAAGTTACATCGAATGAGCCTATCGGCGTATTCCTGGCTATTGTAGTTTAGGAGATATTGGCAGATTTAGCCATTTTGGGGGGTATGAAAATTTATGAAAAGTTCAATTCCACCAAGATTTCTCTATGTTCCCGAGGGCCTACAGTTACAACTCTGCTACCAGGTTGTAGCAATTCAAAAGTTACATCGAATGAGCCTATCGGCGTATTCCTGGCTATTGTAGTTTAGGAGATATTGGCAGATTTAGCCATTTTGGGGGGTATGAAAATTTATGAAAAGTTCAATTCCACCAAGATTTCTCTATGTTCCCGAGGGCCTACAGTTACAACTCTGCTACCAGATTGTAGCAATTCAAAAGTTACATCGAATGAGCCTTTCGGCGTATTCCTGGCTATTGTAGTTTAGGAGATATTGGCAGATTTAGCCATTTTGGGGGGTATGAAAATTTATGAAAAGTTCAATTCCACCAAGATTTCTCTATGTTCCCGAGGGCCTACAGTTACAACTCTGCTACCAGATTGTAGCAATTCAAAAGTTACATCGAATGAGCCTATCGGCGTATTCCTGGCTATTGTAGTTTAGGAGATATTGGCAGATTTAGCCATTTTGGGGGGTATGAAAATTTATGAAAAGTTCAATTCCACCAAGATTTCTCTATGTTCCCGAGGGCCTACAGTTACAACTCTGCTACCAGATTGTAGCAATTGAAAAGTTACATCGAATGAGCCTATCGGCGTATTCCTGGCTATTGTAGTTTAGGAGATATTGGCAGATTTAGCCATTTTGGGGGGTATGAAAATTTATGAAAAGTTCAATTCCACCAAGATTTCTCTATGTTCCCGAGGGCCTACAGTTACAACTCTGCTACCAGGTTGTAGCAATTCAAAAGTTACATCGAATGAGCCTATCGGCGTATTCCTGGCTATTGTAGTTTAGGAGATATTGGCAGATTTAGCCATTTTGTGGGGTATGAAAATTTATGAAAAGTTCAATTCCACCAAGATTTCTCTATGTTCCCGAGGGCCTACAGTTACAACTCTGCTACCAGATTGTAGCAATTCAAAAGTTACATCGAATGAGCCTATCGGCGTATTCCTGGCTATTGTAGTTTAGGAGATATTGGCAGATTTAGCCATTTTGGGGGGTATGAAAATTTATGAAAAGTTCAATTCCACAAGATTTCTCTATGTTCCCGAGGGCCTACAGTTACGACTCTGCTACCAGATTGTAGCAATTCAAAAGTTACATCGAATGAGCCTATCGGCGTATTCCTGGCTATTGTAGTTTAGGAGATATTGGCAGATTTAGCCATTTTGGGGGGTATGAAAATTTATGAAAAGTTCAATTCCACCAAGATTTCTCTATGTTCCCGAGGGCCTACAGTTACAGCTCTGCTACCAGATTGTAGCAATTCAAAAGTTACATCGAATGAGCCTATCGGCGTATTCCTGGCTATTGTAGTTTAGGAGATATTGACAGATTTAGCCATTTTGGGGGGTATGAAAATTTATAAAAAGTTCAATTCCACCAAGATTTCTCTATGTTCCCGAGGGCCTACAGTTACAACTCTGCTACCAGATTGTAGCAATTCAAAAGTTACATCGAATGAGCCTATCGGCGTATTCCTGGCTATTGTAGTTTAGGTGATATTGGCAGATTTAGCCATTTTGGGGGGTATGAAAATTTATGAAAAGTTCAATTCCACCAAGATTTCTCTATGTTCCCGAGGGCCTACAGTTACAGCTCTGCTACCAGATTGTAGCAATTCAAAAGTTACATCGAATGAGCCTATCGGCGTATTCCTGGCTATTGTAGTTTAGGAGATATTGGCAGATTTAGCCATTTTGGGGGGTGTGAAAATTTATAAAAAGTTCAATTCCACCAAGATTTCTCTATGTTCCCGAGGGCCTACAGTTACAACTCTGCTACCAGATTGTAGCAATTCAAAAGTTACATCGAATGAGCCTATCGACGTATTCCTGGCTATTGTAGTTTAGGAGATATTGGCAGATTTAGCCATTTTGGGGGGTATGAAAATTTATGAATAGTTCAATTCCACCAAGATTTCTGTATGTTCCCGAGGGCCTACAGTTACAACTCTGCTACCAGATTGTAGCAATTCAAAAGTTACATCGAATGAGCCTATCTGCGTATTCCTGGCTATTGTAGTTTAGGAGATATTGGCAGATTTAGCCATTTTGGGGGGTATGAAAATTTATGAAAAGTTCAATTCCACCAAGATTTCTCTATGTTCCCGAGGGCCTACAGTTACAACTCTGCTACCAGATTGTAGCAATTCAAAAGTTACATCGAATGAGCCTATCGGCGTATTCCTGGCTATTGTAGTTTAGGAGATATTGGCAGATTTAGCCATTTTGGGGGGTATGAAAATTTATGAAAAGTTCAATTCCACCAAGATTTCTCTATGTTCCCGAGGGCCTACAGTTACAACTCTGCTACCAGATTGTAGCAATTCAAAAGTTACATCGAATGAGCCTATCGGCGTATTCCTGGCTATTGTAGTTTAGGAGATATTGTCAGATTTAGCCATTTTGGGGGGTATGAAAATTTATGAAAAGTTCAATTCCACAAGATTTCTCTATGTTCCCGATGGCCTACAGTTACAACTCTGCTACCAGATTGTAGCAATTGAAAAGTTACATCGAATGAGCCTATCGGCGTATTCCTGGCTATTGTAGTTTAGGTGATATTGGCAGATTTAGCCATTTTGGGGGGTATGAAAATTTATGAAAAGTTCAATTCCACCAAGATTTCTCTATGTTCCCGAGGGCCTACAGTTACAACTCTGCTACCAGATTGTAGCAATTCAAAAGTTACATCGAATGAGCCTATCGACGTATTCCTGGCTATTGTAGTTTAGGAGATATTGGCAGATTTAGCCATTTTGGGGGGTATGAAAATTTATGAATAGTTCAATTCCACCAAGATTTCTGTATGTTCCCGAGGGCCTACAGTTACAACTCTGCTACCAGATTGTAGCAATTCAAAAGTTACATCGAATGAGCCTATCGGCGTATTCCTGGCTATTGTAGTTTAGGAGATATTGGCAGATTTAGCCATTTTGGGGGGTATGAAAATTTATGAAAAGTTCAATTCCACCAAGATTTCTCTATGTTCCCGAGGGCCTACAGTTACAACTCTGCTACCAGATTGTAGCAATTCAAAAGTTACATCGAATGAGCCTATCGGCGTATTCCTGGCTATTGTAGTTTAGGAGATATTGGCAGATTTAGCCATTTTGGGGGGTATGAAAATTTATGAAAAGTTCAATTCCACCAAGATTTCTCTATGTTCCCGAGGGCCTACAGTTACAACTCTGCTACCAGATTGTAGCAATTCAAAAGTTACATCGAATGAGCCTATCGGCGTATTCCTGGCTATTGTAGTTTAGGAGATATTGGCAGATTTAGCCACTTTGGGGGCTATGAAAATTTATGAAAAGTTCAATTCCACCAAGATTTCTCTATGTTCCCGAGGGCCTACAGTTACAACTCTGCTACCAGATTGTAGCAATTCAAAAGTTACATCGAATGAGCCTATCGGCGTATTCCTGGCTATTGTAGTTTAGGAGATATTGGCAGATTTAGCCATTTTGGGGGGTATGAAAATTTATGAAAAGTTCAATTCCACCAAGATTTCTCTATGTTCCCGAGGGCCTACAGTTACAACTCTGCTACCAGGTTGTAGCAATTCAAAAGTTACATCGAATGAGCCTATCGGCGTATTCCTGGCTATTGTAGTTTAGGAGATATTGGCAGATTTAGCCATTTTGGGGGGTATGAAAATTTATGAAAAGTTCAATTCCACCAAGATTTCTCTATGTTCCCGAGGGCCTACAGTTACAGCTCTGCTACCAGATTGTAGCAATTCAAAAGTTACATCGAATGAGCCTATCGGCGTATTCCTGGCTATTGTAGTTTAGGAGATATTGGCAGATTTAGCCATTTTGGGGGGTGTGAAAATTTATAAAAAGTTCAATTCCACCAAGATTTCTCTATGTTCCCGAGTGCCTACAGTTACAACTCTGCTACCAGATTGTAGCAATTCAAAAGTTACATCGAATGAGCCTATCGACGTATTCCTGGCTATTGTAGTTTAGGAGATATTGGCAGATTTAGCCATTTTGGGGGGTATGAAAATTTATGAATAGTTCAATTCCACCAAGATTTCTGTATGTTCCCGAGGGCCTACAGTTACAACTCTGCTACCAGATTGTAGCAATTCAAAAGTTACATCGAATGAGCCTATCGGCGTATTCCTGGCTATTGTAGTTTAGGAGATATTGGCAGATTTAGCCATTTTGGGGGGTATGAAAATTTATGAAAAGTTCAATTTCACCAAGATTTCTCTATGTTCCCGAGGGCCTACAGTTACAACTCTGCTACCAGATTGTAGCAATTCAAAAGTTACATCGAATGAGCCTATCGGCGTATTCCTGGCTATTGTAGTTTAGGAGATATTGGCAGATTTAGCCATTTTGGGGGGTATGAAAATTTATGAAAAGTTCAATTCCACCAAGATTTCTCTATGTTCCCGAGGGCCTACAGTTACAACTCTGCTACCAGATTGTAGCAATTCAAAAGTTACATCGAATGAGCCTATCGGCGTATTCCTGGCTATTGTAGTTTAGGAGATATTGTCAGATTTAGCCATTTTGGGGGGTATGAAAATTTATGAAAAGTTCAATTCCACAAGATTTCTCTATGTTCCCGAGGGCCTACAGTTACGACTCTGCTACCAGATTGTAGCAATTCAAAAGTTACATCGAATGAGCCTATCGGCGTATTCCTGGCTATTGTAGTTTAGGAGATATTGGCAGATTTAGCCATTTTGGGGGGTATGAAAATTTATGAAAAGTTCAATTCCACCAAGATTTCTCTATGTTCCCGAGGGCCTACAGTTACAGCTCTGCTACCAGATTGTAGCAATTCAAAAGTTACATCGAATGAGCCTATCGGCGTATTCCTGGCTATTGTAGTTTAGGAGATATTGACAGATTTAGCCATTTTGGGGGGTATGAAAATTTATAAAAAGTTCAATTCCACCAAGATTTCTCTATGTTCCCGAGGGCCTACAGTTACAACTCTGCTACCAGATTGTAGCAATTCAAAAGTTACATCGAATGAGCCTATCGGCGTATTCCTGGCTATTGTAGTTTAGGTGATATTGGCAGATTTAGCCATTTTGGGGGGTATGAAAATTTATGAAAAGTTCAATTCCACCAAGATTTCTCTATGTTCCCGAGGGCCTACAGTTACAGCTCTGCTACCAGATTGTAGCAATTCAAAAGTTACATCGAATGAGCCTATCGGCGTATTCCTGGCTATTGTAGTTTAGGAGATATTGGCAGATTTAGCCATTTTGGGGGGTGTGAAAATTTATAAAATGTTCAATTCCACCAAGATTTCTCTATGTTCCCGAGGGCCTACAGTTACAACTCTGCTACCAGATTGTAGCAATTCAAAAGTTACATCGAATGAGCCTATCGACGTATTCCTGGCTATTGTAGTTTAGGAGATATTGGCAGATTTAGCCATTTTGGGGGGTATGAAAATTTATGAATAGTTCAATTCCACCAAGATTTCTGTATGTTCCCGAGGGCCTACAGTTACAACTCTGCTACCAGATTGTAGCAATTCAAAAGTTACATCGAATGAGCCTATCGGCGTATTCCTGGCTATTGTAGTTTAGGAGATATTGGCAGATTTAGCCATTTTGGGGGGTATGAAAATTTATGAAAAGTTCAATTCCACCAACATTTCTCTATGTTCCCGAGGGCCTACAGTTACAACTCTGCTACCAGATTGTAGCAATTCAAAAGTTACATCGAATGAGCCTATCGGCGTATTCCTGGCTATTGTAGTTTAGGAGATATTGGCAGATTTAGCCATTTTGGGGGGTATGAAAATTATGAAAAGTTCAATTCCACCAAGATTTCTCTATGTTCCCGAGGGCCTACAGTTACAACTCTGCTACCAGATTGTAGCAATTCAAAAGTTACATCGAATGAGCCTATCGGCGTATTCCTGGCTATTGTAGTTTAGGAGATATTGGCAGATTTAGCCACTTTGGGGGCTATGAAAATTTATGAAAAGTTCAATTCCACCAAGATTTCTCTATGTTCCCGAGGGCCTACAGTTACAACTCTGCTACCAGATTGTAGCAATTCAAAAGTTACATCGAATGAGCCTATCGGCGTATTCCTGGCTATTGTAGTTTAGGAGATATTGGCAGATTTAGCCATTTTGGGGGGTATGAAAATTTATGAAAAGTTCAATTCCACCAAGATTTCTCTATGTTCCCGAGGGCCTACAGTTACAACTCTGCTACCAGGTTGTAGCAATTCAAAAGTTACATCGAATGAGCCTATCGGCGTATTCCTGGCTATTGTAGTTTAGGAGATATTGGCAGATTTAGCCATTTTGGGGGGTATGAAAATTTATGAAAAGTTCAATTCCACCAAGATTTCTCTATGTTCCCGAGGGCCTACAGTTACAACTCTGCTACCAGATTGTAGCAATTGAAAAGTTACATCGAATGAGCCTATCGGCGTATTCCTGGCTATTGTAGTTTAGGAGATATTGGCAGATTTAGCCATTTTGGGGGGTATGAAAATTTATGAAAAGTTCAATTCCACCAAGATTTCTCTATGTTCCCGAGGGCCTACAGTTACAACTCTGCTACCAGATTGTAGCAATTCAAAAGTTACATCGAATGAGCCTATCGGCGTATTCCTGGCTATTGTAGTTTAGGAGATATTGGCAGATTTAGCCATTTTGGGGGTATGAAAATTTATGAAAAGTTCAATTCCACCAAGATTTCTCTATGTTCCCGAGGGCCTACAGTTACAACTCTGCTACCAGATTGTAGCAATTCAAAAGTTACATCGAATGAGCCTATCGGCGTATTCCTGGCTATTGTAGTTTAGGAGATATTGGCAGATTTAGCCATTTTGGGGGGTATGAAAATTTATGAAAAGTTCAATTCCACCAAGATTTCTCTATGTTCCCGAGGGCCTACAGTTACAACTCTGCTACCAGGTTGTAGCAATTCAAAAGTTACATCGAATGAGCCTATCGGCGTATTCCTGGCTATTGTAGTTTAAGAGATATTGGCAGATTTAGCCATTTTGGGGGGTATGAAAATTTATGAAAAGTTCAATTCCACCAAGATTTCTCTATGTTCCCGAGGGCCTACAGTTACAACTCTGCTACCAGATTGTAGCAATTCAAAAGTTACATCGAATGAGCCTATCGGCGTATTCCTGGCTATTGTAGTTTAGGAGATATTGGCAGATTTAGCCATTTTGGGAGGTATGAAAATTTATGAAAAGTTCAATTCCACAAGATTTCTCTATGTTCCCGAGGGCCTACAGTTACGACTCTGCTACCAGATTGTAGCAATTCAAAAGTTACATCGAATGAGCCTATCGGCGTATTCCTGGCTATTGTAGTTTAGGAGATATTGGCAGATTTAGCCATTTTGGGGGGTATGAAAATTTATGAAAAGTTCAATTCCACCAAGATTTCTCTATGTTCCCGAGGGCCTACAGTTACAGCTCTGCTACCAGATTGTAGCAATTCAAAAGTTACATCGAATGAGCCTATCGGCGTATTCCTGGCTATTGTAGTTTAGGAGATATTGACAGATTTAGCCATTTTGGGGGTATGAAAATTTATAAAAAGTTCAATTCCACCAAGATTTCTCTATGTTCCCGAGGGCCTACAGTTACAACTCTGCTACCAGATTGTAGCAATTCAAAAGTTACATCGAATGAGCCTATCGGCGTATTCCTGGCTATTGTAGTTAAGGAGATATTGGCAGATTTAGCCATTTTGGGGGGTATGAAAATTTATGAAAAGTTCAATTCCACCAAGATTTCTCTATGTTCCCGAGGGCCTACAGTTACAACTCTGCTACCAGATTGTAGCAATTCAAAAGTTACATCGAATGAGCCTATCGGCGTATTCCTGGCTATTGTAGTTTAGGAGATATTGGCAGATTTAGCCATTTTGGGGGGTGTGAAAATTTATAAAAAGTTCAATTCCACCAAGATTTCTCTATGTTCCCGAGTGCCTACAGTTACAACTCTGCTACCAGATTGTAGCAATTCAAAAGTTACATCGAATGAGCCTATCGACGTATTCCTGGCTATTGTAGTTTAGGAGATATTGGCAGATTTAGCCATTTTGGGGGGTATGAAAATTTATGAATAGTTCAATTCCACCAAGATTTCTGTATGTTCCCGAGGGCCTACAGTTACAACTCTGCTACCAGATTGTAGCAATTCAAAAGTTACATCGAATGAGCCTATCGGCGTATTCCTGGCTATTGTAGTTTAGGAGATATTGGCAGATTTAGCCATTTTGGGGGGTATGAAAATTTATGAAAAGTTCAATTCCACCAAGATTTCTCTATGTTCCCGAGGGCCTACAGTTACAACTCTGCTACCAGATTGTAGCAATTCAAAAGTTACATCGAATGAGCCTATCGGCGTATTCCTGGCTATTGTAGTTTAGGAGATATTGGCAGATTTAGCCATTTTGGGGGGTATGAAAATTTATGAAAAGTTCAATTCCACCAAGATTTCTCTATGTTCCCGAGGGCCTACAGTTACAACTCTGCTACCAGATTGTAGCAATTCAAAAGTTACATCGAATGAGCCTATCGGCGTATTCCTGGCTATTGTAGTTTAGGAGATATTGTCAGATTTAGCCATTTTGGGGGGTATGAAAATTTATGAAAAGTTCAATTCCACAAGATTTCTCTATGTTCCCGAGGGCCTACAGTTACGACTCTGCTACCAGATTGTAGCAATTCAAAAGTTACATCGAATGAGCCTATCGGCGTATTCCTGGCTATTGTAGTTTAGGAGATATTGGCAGATTTAGCCATTTTGGGGGGTATGAAAATTTATGAAAAGTTCAATTCCACCAAGATTTCTCTATGTTCCCGAGGGCCTACAGTTACAGCTCTGCTACCAGATTGTAGCAATTCAAAAGTTACATCGAATGAGCCTATCGGCGTATTCCTGGCTATTGTAGTTTAGGAGATATTGACAGATTTAGCCATTTTGGGGGGTATGAAAATTTATAAAAAGTTCAATTCCACCAAGATTTCTCTATGTTCCCGAGGGCCTACAGTTACAACTCTGCTACCAGATTGTAGCAATTCAAAAGTTACATCGAATGAGCCTATCGGCGTATTCCTGGCTATTGTAGTTTAGGTGATATTGGCAGATTTAGCCATTTTGGGGGGTATGAAAATTTATGAAAAGTTCAATTCCACCAAGATTTCTCTATGTTCCCGAGGGCCTACAGTTACAGCTCTGCTACCAGATTGTAGCAATTCAAAAGTTACATCGAATGAGCCTATCGGCGTATTCCTGGCTATTGTAGTTTAGGAGATATTGGCAGATTTAGCCATTTTGGGGGGTGTGAAAATTTATAAAAAGTTCAATTCCACCAAGATTTCTCTATGTTCCCGAGGGCCTACAGTTACAACTCTGCTACCAGATTGTAGCAATTCAAAAGTTACATCGAATGAGCCTATCGACGTATTCCTGGCTATTGTAGTTTAGGAGATATTGGCAGATTTAGCCATTTTGGGGGGTATGAAAATTTATGAATAGTTCAATTCCACCAAGATTTCTGTATGTTCCCGAGGGCCTACAGTTACAACTCTGCTACCAGATTGTAGCAATTCAAAAGTTACATCGAATGAGCCTATCGGCGTATTCCTGGCTATTGTAGTTTAGGAGATATTGGCAGATTTAGCCATTTTGGGGGGTATGAAAATTTATGAAAAGTTCAATTCCACCAACATTTCTCTATGTTCCCGAGGGCCTACAGTTACAACTCTGCTACCAGATTGTAGCAATTCAAAAGTTACATCGAATGAGCCTATCGGCGTATTCCTGGCTATTGTAGTTTAGGAGATATTGGCAGATTTAGCCATTTTGGGGGGTATGAAAATTATGAAAAGTTCAATTCCACCAAGATTTCTCTATGTTCCCGAGGGCCTACAGTTACAACTCTGCTACCAGATTGTAGCAATTCAAAAGTTACATCGAATGAGCCTATCGGCGTATTCCTGGCTATTGTAGTTTAGGAGATATTGGCAGATTTAGCCACTTTGGGGGCTATGAAAATTTATGAAAAGTTCAATTCCACCAAGATTTCTCTATGTTCCCGAGGGCCTACAGTTACAACTCTGCTACCAGATTGTAGCAATTCAAAAGTTACATCGAATGAGCCTATCGGCGTATTCCTGGCTATTGTAGTTTAGGAGATATTGGCAGATTTAGCCATTTTGGGGGGTATGAAAATTTATGAAAAGTTCAATTCCACCAAGATTTCTCTATGTTCCCGAGGGCCTACAGTTACAACTCTGCTACCAGGTTGTAGCAATTCAAAAGTTACATCGAATGAGCCTATCGGCGTATTCCTGGCTATTGTAGTTTAGGAGATATTGGCAGATTTAGCCATTTTGGGGGGTATGAAAATTTATGAAAAGTTCAATTCCACCAAGATTTCTCTATGTTCCCGAGGGCCTACAGTTACAACTCTGCTACCAGATTGTAGCAATTGAAAAGTTACATCGAATGAGCCTATCGGCGTATTCCTGGCTATTGTAGTTTAGGAGATATTGGCAGATTTAGCCATTTTGGGGGGTATGAAAATTTATGAAAAGTTCAATTCCACCAAGATTTCTCTATGTTCCCGAGGGCCTACAGTTACAACTCTGCTACCAGATTGTAGCAATTCAAAAGTTACATCGAATGAGCCTATCGGCGTATTCCTGGCTATTGTAGTTTAGGAGATATTGGCAGATTTAGCCATTTTGGGGGTATGAAAATTTATGAAAAGTTCAATTCCACCAAGATTTCTCTATGTTCCCGAGGGCCTACAGTTACAACTCTGCTACCAGATTGTAGCAATTCAAAAGTTACATCGAATGAGCCTATCGGCGTATTCCTGGCTATTGTAGTTTAGGAGATATTGGCAGATTTAGCCATTTTGGGGGGTATGAAAATTTATGAAAAGTTCAATTCCACCAAGATTTCTCTATGTTCCCGAGGGCCTACAGTTACAACTCTGCTACCAGGTTGTAGCAATTCAAAAGTTACATCGAATGAGCCTATCGGCGTATTCCTGGCTATTGTAGTTTAAGAGATATTGGCAGATTTAGCCATTTTGGGGGGTATGAAAATTTATGAAAAGTTCAATTCCACCAAGATTTCTCTATGTTCCCGAGGGCCTACAGTTACAACTCTGCTACCAGATTGTAGCAATTCAAAAGTTACATCGAATGAGCTTATCGGCGTATTCCTGGCTATTGTAGTTTAGGAGATATTGGCAGATTTAGCCATTTTGGGAGGTATGAAAATTTATGAAAAGTTCAATTCCACAAGATTTCTCTATGTTCCCGAGGGCCTACAGTTACGACTCTGCTACCAGATTGTAGCAATTCAAAAGTTACATCGAATGAGCCTATCGGCGTATTCCTGGCTATTGTAGTTTAGGAGATATTGGCAGATTTAGCCATTTTGGGGGGTATGAAAATTTATGAAAAGTTCAATTCCACCAAGATTTCTCTATGTTCCCGAGGGCCTACAGTTACAGCTCTGCTACCAGATTGTAGCAATTCAAAAGTTACATCGAATGAGCCTATCGGCGTATTCCTGGCTATTGTAGTTTAGGAGATATTGACAGATTTAGCCATTTTGGGGGTACGAAAATTTATAAAAAGTTCAATTCCACCAAGATTTCTCTATGTTCCCGAGGGCCTACAGTTACAACTCTGCTACCAGATTGTAGCAATTCAAAAGTTACATCGAATGAGCCTATCGGCGTATTCCTGGCTATTGTAGTTAAGGAGATATTGGCAGATTTAGCCATTTCGGGGGGTATGAAAATTTATGAAAAGTTCAATTCCACCAAGATTTCTCTATGTTCCCGAGGGCCTACAGTTACAACTCTGCTACCAGAATGTAGCAATTCAAAAGTTACATCGAATGAGCCTATCGGCGTATTCCTGGCTATTGTAGTTTAGGAGATATTGGCAGATTTAGCCATTTTGGGGGGTATGAAAATTTATGAAAAGTTCAATTCCACCAACATTTCTCTATGTTCCCGAGGGCCTACAGTTACAACTCTGCTACCAGATTGTAGCAATTCAAAAGTTACATCGAATGAGCCTATCGGCGTATTCCTGGCTATTGTAGTTTAGGAGATATTGGCAGATTTAGCCATTTTGGGGGGTATGAAAATTATGAAAAGTTCAATTCCACCAAGATTTCTCTATGTTCCCGAGGGCCTACAGTTACAACTCTGCTACCAGATTGTAGCAATTCAAAAGTTACATCGAATGAGCCTATCGGCGTATTCCTGGCTATTGTAGTTTAGGAGATATTGGCAGATTTAGCCACTTTGGGGGCTATGAAAATTTATGAAAAGTTCAATTCCACCAAGATTTCTCTATGTTCCCGAGGGCCTACAGTTACAACTCTGCTACCAGATTGTAGCAATTCAAAAGTTACATCGAATGAGCCTATCGGCGTATTCCTGGCTATTGTAGTTTAGGAGATATTGGCAGATTTAGCCATTTTGGGGGGTATGAAAATTTATGAAAAGTTCAATTCCACCAAGATTTCTCTATGTTCCCGAGGGCCTACAGTTACAACTCTGCTACCAGGTTGTGGCAATTCAAAAGTTACATCGAATGAGCCTATCGGCGTATTCCTGGCTATTGTAGTTTAGGAGATATTGGCAGATTTAGCCATTTTGGGGGGTATGAAAATTTATGAAAAGTTCAATTCCACCAAGATTTCTCTATGTTCCCGAGGGCCTACAGTTACAACTCTGCTACCAGATTGTAGCAATTGAAAAGTTACATCGAATGAGCCTATCGGCGTATTCCTGGCTATTGTAGTTTAGGAGATATTGGCAGATTTAGCCATTTTGGGGGGTATGAAAATTTATGAAAAGTTCAATTCCACCAAGATTTCTCTATGTTCCCGAGGGCCTACAGTTACAACTCTGCTACCAGATTGTAGCAATTCAAAAGTTACATCGAATGAGCCTATCGGCGTATTCCTGGCTATTGTAGTTTAGGAGATATTGGCAGATTTAGCCATTTTGGGGGTATGAAAATTTATGAAAAGTTCAATTCCACCAAGATTTCTCTATGTTCCCGAGGGCCTACAGTTACAACTCTGCTACCAGATTGTAGCAATTCAAAAGTTACATCGAATGAGCCTATCGGCGTATTCCTGGCTATTGTAGTTTAGGAGATATTGGCAGATTTAGCCATTTTGGGGGGTATGAAAATTTATGAAAAGTTCAATTCCACCAAGATTTCTCTATGTTCCCGAGGGCCTACAGTTACAACTCTGCTACCAGGTTGTAGCAATTCAAAAGTTACATCGAATGAGCCTATCGGCGTATTCCTGGCTATTGTAGTTTAAGAGATATTGGCAGATTTAGCCATTTTGGGGGGTATGAAAATTTATGAAAAGTTCAATTCCACCAAGATTTCTCTATGTTCCCGAGGGCCTACAGTTACAACTCTGCTACCAGATTGTAGCAATTCAAAAGTTACATCGAATGAGCCTATCGGCGTATTCCTGGCTATTGTAGTTTAGGAGATATTGGCAGATTTAGCCATTTTGGGAGGTATGAAAATTTATGAAAAGTTCAATTCCACAAGATTTCTCTATGTTCCCGAGGGCCTACAGTTACGACTCTGCTACCAGATTGTAGCAATTCAAAAGTTACATCGAATGAGCCTATCGGCGTATTCCTGGCTATTGTAGTTTAGGAGATATTGGCAGATTTAGCCATTTTGGGGGGTATGAAAATTTATGAAAAGTTCAATTCCACCAAGATTTCTCTATGTTCCCGAGGGCCTACAGTTACAGCTCTGCTACCAGATTGTAGCAATTCAAAAGTTACATCGAATGAGCCTATCGGCGTATTCCTGGCTATTGTAGTTTAGGAGATATTGACAGATTTAGCCATTTTGGGGGTATGAAAATTTATAAAAAGTTCAATTCCACCAAGATTTCTCTATGTTCCCGAGGGCCTACAGTTACAACTCTGCTACCAGATTGTAGCAATTCAAAAGTTACATCGAATGAGCCTATCGGCGTATTCCTGGCTATTGTAGTTAAGGAGATATTGGCAGATTTAGCCATTTCGGGGGGTATGAAAATTTATGAAAAGTTCAATTCCACCAAGATTTCTCTATGTTCCCGAGGGCCTACAGTTACAACTCTGCTACCAGATTGTAGCAATTCAAAAGTTACATCGAATGAGCCTATCGGCGTATTCCTGGCTATTGTAGTTTAGGAGATATTGGCAGATTTAGCCATTTTGGGGGGTATGAAAATTTATGAAAAGTTCAATTCCACCAAGATTTCTCTATGTTCCCGAGGGCCTACAGTTACAACTCTGCTACCAGATTGTAGCAATTCAAAAGTTACATCGAATGAGCCTATCGGCGTATTCCTGGCTATTGTAGTTTAGGAGATATTGGCAGATTTAGCCATTTTGGGGGGTATGAAAATTTATGAAAAGTTCAATTCCACCAAGATTTCTCTATGTTCCCGAGGGCCTACAGTTACAACTCTGCTACCAGATTGTAGCAATTCAAAAGTTACATCGAATGAGCCTATCGGCGTATTCCTGGCTATTGTAGTTTAGGAGATATTGGCAGATTTAGCCATTTTGGGGGGTATGAAAATTTATGAAAAGTTCAATTCCACCAAGATTTCTCTATGTTCCCGAGGGCCTACAGTTACAACTCTGCTACCAGGTTGTAGCAATTCAAAAGTTACATCGAATGAGCCTATCGGCGTATTCCTGGCTATTGTAGTTTAGGAGATATTGGCAGATTTAGCCATTTTGCGGGGTATGAAAATTTATGAAAAGTTCAATTCCACCAAGATTTCTCTATGTTCCCGAGGGCCTACAGTTACAACTCTGCTACCAGATTGTAGCAATTCAAAAGTTACATCGAATGAGCCTATCGGCGTATTCCTGGCTATTGTAGTTTAGGAGATATTGGCAGATTTAGCCATTTTGGGGGGTATGAAAATTTATGAAAAGTTCAATTCCACCAAGATTTCTCTATGTTCCCGAGGGCCTACAGTTACAGCTCTGCTACCAGATTGTAGCAATTCAAAAGTTACATCGAATGAGCCTATCGGCGTATTCCTGGCTATTGTAGTTTAGGAGATATTGACAGATTTAGCCATTTTGGGGGGTATGAAAATTTATAAAAAGTTCAATTCCACCAAGATTTCTCTATGTTCCCGAGGGCCTACAGTTACAACTCTGCTACCAGATTGTAGCAATTCAAAAGTTACATCGAATGAGCCTATCGGCGTATTCCTGGCTATTGTAGTTTAGGTGATATTGGCAGATTTAGCCATTTTGGGGGGTATGAAAATTTATGAAAAGTTCAATTCCACCAAGATTTCTCTATGTTCCCGAGGGCCTACAGTTACAGCTCTGCTACCAGATTGTAGCAATTCAAAAGTTACATCGAATGAGCCTATCGGCGTATTCCTGGCTATTGTAGTTTAGGAGATATTGGCAGATTTAGCCATTTTGGGGGGTGCGAAAATTTATAAAAAGTTCAATTCCACCAAGATTTCTCTATGTTCCCGAGGGCCTACAGTTACAACTCTGCTACCAGATTGTAGCAATTCAAAAGTTACATCGAATGAGCCTATCGACGTATTCCTGGCTATTGTAGTTTAGGAGATATTGGCAGATTTAGCCATTTTGGGGGGTATGAAAATTTATGAATAGTTCAATTCCACCAAGATTTCTGTATGTTCCCGAGGGCCTACAGTTACAACTCTGCTACCAGGTTGTAGCAATTCAAAAGTTACATCGAATGAGCCTATCGGCGTATTCCTGGCTATTGTAGTTTAGGAGATATTGGCAGATTTAGCCATTTTGGGGGGTATGAAAATTTATGAAAAGTTCAATTCCACCAAGATTTCTCTATGTTCCCGAGGGCCTACAGTTACAACTCTGCTACCAGATTGTAGCAATTCAAAAGTTACATCGAATGAGCCTATCGGCGTATTCCTGGCTATTGTAGTTTAGGAGATATTGGCAGATTTAGCCATTTTGGGGGGTATGAAAATTTATGAAAAGTTCAATTCCACCAAGATTTCTCTATGTTCCCGAGGGCCTACAGTTACAACTCTGCTACCAGATTGTAGCAATTCAAAAGTTACATCGAATGAGCCTATCGGCGTATTCCTGGCTATTGTAGTTTAGGAGATATTGGCAGATTTAGCCACTTTGGGGGCTATGAAAATTTATGAAAAGTTCAATTCCACCAAGATTTCTCTATGTTCCCGAGGGCCTACAGTTACAACTCTGCTACCAGATTGTAGCAATTCAAAAGTTACATCGAATGAGCCTATCGGCGTATTCCTGGCTATTGTAGTTTAGGAGATATTGGCAGATTTAGCCATTTTGGGGGGTATGAAAATTTATGAAAAGTTCAATTCCACCAAGATTTCTCTATGTTCCCGAGGGCCTACAGTTACAACTCTGCTACCAGGTTGTAGCAATTCAAAAGTTACATCGAATGAGCCTATCGGCGTATTCCTGGCTATTGTAGTTTAGGAGATATTGGCAGATTTAGCCATTTTGGGGGGTATGAAAATTTATGAAAAGTTCAATTCCACCAAGATTTCTCTATGTTCCCGAGGGCCTACAGTTACAACTCTGCTACCAGATTGTAGCAATTGAAAAGTTACATCGAATGAGCCTATCGGCGTATTCCTGGCTATTGTAGTTTAGGAGATATTGGCAGATTTAGCCATTTTGGGGGGTATGAAAATTTATGAAAAGTTCAATTCCACCAAGATTTCTCTATGTTCCCGAGGGCCTACAGTTACAACTCTGCTACCAGATTGTAGCAATTCAAAAGTTACATCGAATGAGCCTATCGGCGTATTCCTGGCTATTGTAGTTTAGGAGATATTGGCAGATTTAGCCATTTTGGGGGGTATGAAAATTTATGAAAAGTTCAATTCCACCAAGATTTCTCTATGTTCCCGAGGGCCTACAGTTACAACTCTGCTACCAGATTGTAGCAATTCAAAAGTTACATCGAATGAGCCTATCGGCGTATTCCTGGCTATTGTAGTTTAGGAGATATTGGCAGATTTAGCCACTTTGGGGGCTATGGAAATTTATGAAAAGTTCAATTCCACCAAGATTTCTCTATGTTCCCGAGGGCCTACAGTTACAACTCTGCTACCAGATTGTAGCAATTCAAAAGTTACATCGAATGAGCCTATCGGCGTATTCCTGGCTATTGTAGTTTAGGAGATATTGGCAGATTTAGCCATTTTGGGGGGTATGAAAATTTATGAAAAGTTCAATTCCACCAAGATTTCTCTATGTTCCCGAGGGCCTACAGTTACAACTCTGCTACCAGGTTGTAGCAATTCAAAAGTTACATCGAGTGAGCCTATCGGCGTATTCCTGGCTATTGTAGTTTAGGAGATATTGGCAGATTTAGCCATTTTGGGGGGTATGAAAATTTATGAAAAGTTCAATTCCACCAAGATTTCTCTATGTTCCCGAGGGCCTACAGTTACAACTCTGCTACCAGATTGTAGCAATTCAAAAGTTACATCGAATGAGCCTATCGGCGTATTCCTGGCTATTGTAGTTTAGGAGATATTGGCAGATTTAGCCATTTTGGGGGGTATGAAAATTTATGAAAAGTTCAATTCCACCAAGATTTCTCTATGTTCCCGAGGGCCTACAGTTACAACTCTGCTACCAGATTGTAGCAATTCAAAAGTTACATCGAATGAGCCTATCGGCGTATTCCTGGCTATTGTAGTTTAGGAGATATTGGCAGATTTAGCCATTTTGGGGGGTATGAAAATTTATGAAAAGTTCAATTCCACCAAGATTTCTCTATGTTCCCGAGGGCCTACAGTTACAACTCTGCTACCAGATTGTAGCAATTGAAAAGTTACATCGAATGAGCCTATCGGCGTATTCCTGGCTATTGTAGTTTAGGAGATATTGGCAGATTTAGCCATTTTGGGGGGTATGAAAATTTATGAAAAGTTCAATTCCACCAAGATTTCTCTATGTTCCCGAGGGCCTACAGTTACAACTCTGCTACCAGGTTGTAGCAATTCAAAAGTTACATCGAATGAGCCTATCGGCGTATTCCTGGCTATTGTAGTTTAGGAGATATTGGCAGATTTAGCCATTTTGGGGGGTATGAAAATTTATGAAAAGTTCAATTCCACCAAGATTTCTCTATGTTCCCGAGGGCCTACAGTTACAACTCTGCTACCAGATTGTAGCAATTGAAAAGTTACATCGAATGAGCCTATCGGCGTATTCCTGGCTATTGTAGTTTAGGAGATATTGGCAGATTTAGCCATTTTGGGGGGTATGAAAATTTATGAAAAGTTCAATTCCACCAAGATTTCTCTATGTTCCCGAGGGCCTACAGTTACAACTCTGCTACCAGATTGTAGCAATTCAAAAGTTACATCGAATGAGCCTATCGGCGTATTCCTGGCTATTGTAGTTTAGGAGATATTGGCAGATTTAGCCATTTTGGGGGGTATGAAAATTTATGAAAAGTTCAATTCCACCAAGATTTCTCTATGTTCCCGAGGGCCTACAGTTACAACTCTGCTACCAGATTGTAGCAATTCAAAAGTTACATCGAATGAGCCTATCGGCGTATTCCTGGCTATTGTAGTTTAGGAGATATTGGCAGATTTAGCCACTTTGGGGGCTATGGAAATTTATGAAAAGTTCAATTCCACCAAGATTTCTCTATGTTCCCGAGGGCCTACAGTTACAACTCTGCTACCAGATTGTAGCAATTCAAAAGTTACATCGAATGAGCCTATCGGCGTATTCCTGGCTATTGTAGTTTAGGAGATATTGGCAGATTTAGCCATTTTGGGGGGTATGAAAATTTATGAAAAGTTCAATTCCACCAAGATTTCTCTATGTTCCCGAGGGCCTACAGTTACAACTCTGCTACCAGGTTGTAGCAATTCAAAAGTTACATCGAGTGAGCCTATCGGCGTATTCCTGGCTATTGTAGTTTAGGAGATATTGGCAGATTTAGCCATTTTGGGGGGTATGAAAATTTATGAAAAGTTCAATTCCACCAAGATTTCTCTATGTTCCCGAGGGCCTACAGTTACAACTCTGCTACCAGATTGTAGCAATTCAAAAGTTACATCGAATGAGCCTATCGGCGTATTCCTGGCTATTGTAGTTTAGGAGATATTGGCAGATTTAGCCATTTTGGGGGGTATGAAAATTTATGAAAAGTTCAATTCCACCAAGATTTCTCTATGTTCCCGAGGGCCTACAGTTACAACTCTGCTACCAGATTGTAGCAATTCAAAAGTTACATCGAATGAGCCTATCGGCGTATTCCTGGCTATTGTAGTTTAGGAGATATTGGCAGATTTAGCCATTTTGGGGGGTATGAAAATTTATGAAAAGTTCAATTCCACCAAGATTTCTCTATGTTCCCGAGGGCCTACAGTTACAACTCTGCTACCAGATTGTAGCAATTGAAAAGTTACATCGAATGAGCCTATCGGCGTATTCCTGGCTATTGTAGTTTAGGAGATATTGGCAGATTTAGCCATTTTGGGGGGTATGAAAATTTATGAAAAGTTCAATTCCACCAAGATTTCTCTATGTTCCCGAGGGCCTACAGTTACAACTCTGCTACCAGATTGTAGCAATTCAAAAGTTACATCGAATGAGCCTATCGGCGTATTCCTGGCTATTGTAGTTTAGGAGATATTGGCAGATTTAGCCATTTTGGGGGTATGAAAATTTATGAAAAGTTCAATTCCACCAAGATTTCTCTATGTTCCCGAGGGCCTACAGTTACAACTCTGCTACCAGATTGTAGCAATTCAAAAGTTACATCGAATGAGCCTATCGGCGTATTCCTGGCTATTGTAGTTTAGGAGATATTGGCAGATTTAGCCATTTTGGGGGGTATGAAAATTTATGAAAAGTTCAATTCCACCAAGATTTCTCTATGTTCCCGAGGGCCTACAGTTACAACTCTGCTACCAGGTTGTAGCAATTCAAAAGTTACATCGAATGAGCCTATCGGCGTATTCCTGGCTATTGTAGTTTAAGAGATATTGGCAGATTTAGCCATTTTGGGGGGTATGAAAATTTATGAAAAGTTCAATTCCACCAAGATTTCTCTATGTTCCCGAGGGCCTACAGTTACAACTCTGCTACCAGATTGTAGCAATTCAAAAGTTACATCGAATGAGCCTATCGGCGTATTTCTGGCTATTGTAGTTTAGGAGATATTGGCAGATTTAGCCATTTTGGGGGGTATGAAAATTTATGAAAAGTTCAATTCCACAAGATTTCTCTATGTTCCCGAGGGCCTACAGTTACGACTCTGCTACCAGATTGTAGCAATTCAAAAGTTACATCGAATGAGCCTATCGGCGTATTCCTGGCTATTGTAGTTTAGGAGATATTGGCAGATTTAGCCATTTTGGGGGGTATGAAAATTTATGAAAAGTTCAATTCCACCAAGATTTCTCTATGTTCCCGAGGGCCTACAGTTACAGCTCTGCTACCAGATTGTAGCAATTCAAAAGTTACATCGAATGAGCCTATCGGCGTATTCCTGACTATTGTAGTTTAGGAGATATTGACAGATTTAGCCATTTTGGGGGGTATGAAAATTTATAAAAAGTTCAATTCCACCAAGATTTCTCTATGTTCCCGAGGGCCTACAGTTACAACTCTGCTACCAGATTGTAGCAATTCAAAAGTTACATCGAATGAGCCTATCGGCGTATTCCTGGCTATTGTAGTTAAGGAGATATTGGCAGATTTAGCCATTTTGGGGGGTATGAAAATTTATGAAAAGTTCAATTCCACCAAGATTTCTCTATGTTCCCGAGGGCCTACAGTTACAACTCTGCTACCAGATTGTAGCAATTCAAAAGTTACATCGAATGAGCCTATCGGCGTATTCCTGGCTATTGTGGTTTAGGAGATATTGGCAGATTTAGCCATTTTGGGGGGTATGAAAATTTATGAAAAGTTCAATTCCACAAGATTTCTCTATGTTCCCGAGGGCCTACAGTTACGACTCTGCTACCAGATTGTAGCAATTCAAAAGTTACATCGAATGAGCCTATCGGCGTATTCCTGGCTATTGTAGTTTAGGAGATATTGGCAGATTTAGCCATTTTGGGGGGTATGAAAATTTATGAAAAGTTCAATTCCACCAAGATTTCTCTATGTTCCCGAGGGCCTACAGTTACAGCTCTGCTACCAGATTGTAGCAATTCAAAAGTTACATCGAATGAGCCTATCGGCGTATTCCTGGCTATTGTAGTTTAGGAGATATTGACAGATTTAGCCATTTTGGGGGGTATGAAAATTTATAGAAAGTTCAATTCCACCAAGATTTCTCTATGTTCCCGAGGGCCTACAGTTACAACTCTGCTACCAGATTGTAGCAATTCAAAAGTTACATCGAATGAGCCTATCGGCGTATTCCTGGCTATTGTAGTTAAGGAGATATTGGCAGATTTAGCCATTTTGGGGGGTATGAAAATTTATGAAAAGTTCAATTCCACCAAGATTTCTCTATGTTCCCGAGGGCCTACAGTTACAACTCTGCTACCAGATTGTAGCAATTCAAAAGTTACATCGAATGAGCCTATCGGCGTATTCCTGGCTATTGTAGTTTAGGAGATATTGGCAGATTTAGCCATTTTGGGGGGTATGAAAATTTATGAAAAGTTCAATTCCACCAAGATTTCTCTATGTTCCCGAGGGCCTACAGTTACAACTCTGCTACCAGATTGTAGCAATTCAAAAGTTACATCGAATGAGCCTATCGGCGTATTCCTGGCTATTGTAGTTTAGGAGATATTGGCAGATTTAGCCATTTTGGGGGGTATGAAAATTTATGAAAAGTTCAATTCCACCAAGATTTCTCTATGTTCCCGAGGGCCTACAGTTACAACTCTGCTACCAGGTTGTAGCAATTCAAAAGTTACATCGAATGAGCCTATCGGCGTATTCCTGGCTATTGTAGTTTAGGAGATATTGGCAGATTTAGCCATTTTGTGGGGTATGAAAATTTATGAAAAGTTCAATTCCACCAAGATTTCTCTATGTTCCCGAGGGCCTACAGTTACAACTCTGCTACCAGATTGTAGCAATTCAAAAGTTACATCGAATGAGCCTATCGGCGTATTCCTGGCTATTGTAGTTTAGGAGATATTGGCAGATTTAGCCATTTTGGGGGGTATGAAAATTTATGAAAAGTTTAATTCCACAAGATTTCTCTATGTTCCCGAGGGCCTACAGTTACGACTCTGCTACCAGATTGTAGCAATTCAAAAGTTACATCGAATGAGCCTATCGGCGTATTCCTGGCTATTGTAGTTTAGGAGATATTGGCAGATTTAGCCATTTTGGGGGTATGAAAATTTATGAAAAGTTCAATTCCACCAAGATTTCTCTATGTTCCCGAGGGCCTACAGTTACAGCTCTGCTACCAGATTGTAGCAATTCAAAAGTTACATCGAATGAGCCTATCGGCGTATTCCTGGCTATTGTAGTTTAGGAGATATTGACAGATTTAGCCATTTTGGGGGGTATGAAAATTTATAAAAAGTTCAATTCCACCAAGATTTCTCTATGTTCCCGAGGGCCTACAGTTACAACTCTGCTACCAGATTGTAGCAATTCAAAAGTTACATCGAATGAGCCTATCGGCGTATTCCTGGCTATTGTAGTTTAGGTGATATTGGCAGATTTAGCCATTTTGGGGGGTATGAAAATTTATGAAAAGTTCAATTCCACCAAGATTTCTCTATGTTCCCGAGGGCCTACAGTTACAGCTCTGCTACCAGATTGTAGCAATTCAAAAGTTACATCGAATGAGCCTATCGGCGTATTCCTGGCTATTGTAGTTTAGGAGATATTGGCAGATTTAGCCATTTTGGGGGGTGTGAAAATTTATAAAAAGTTCAATTCCACCAAGATTTCTCTATGTTCCCGAGGGCCTACAGTTACAACTCTGCTACCAGATTGTAGCAATTCAAAAGTTACATCGAATGAGCCTATCGACGTATTCCTGGCTATTGTAGTTTAGGAGATATTGGCAGATTTAGCCATTTTGGGGGGTATGAAAATTTATGAATAGTTCAATTCCACCAAGATTTCTGTATGTTCCCGAGGGCCTACAGTTACAACTCTGCTACCAGATTGTAGCAATTCAAAAGTTACATCGAATGAGCCTATCGGCGTATTCCTGGCTATTGTAGTTTAGGAGATATTGGCAGATTTAGCCATTTTGGGGGGTATGAAAATTTATGAAAAGTTCAATTCCACCAAGATTTCTCTATGTTCCCGAGGGCCTACAGTTACAACTCTGCTACCAGATTGTAGCAATTCAAAAGTTACATCGAATGAGCCTATCGGCGTATTCCTGGCTATTGTAGTTTAGGAGATATTGGCAGATTTAGCCATTTTGGGGGGTATGAAAATTTATGAAAAGTTCAATTCCACCAAGATTTCTCTATGTTCCCGAGGGCCTACAGTTACAACTCTGCTACCAGATTGTAGCAATTCAAAAGTTACATCGAATGAGCCTATCGGCGTATTCCTGGCTATTGTAGTTTAGGAGATATTGGCAGATTTAGCCACTTTGGGGGCTATGAAAATTTATGAAAAGTTCAATTCCACCAAGATTTCTCTATGTTCCCGAGGGCCTACAGTTACAACTCTGCTACCAGATTGTAGCAATTCAAAAGTTACATCGAATGAGCCTATCGGCGTATTCCTGGCTATTGTAGTTTAGGAGATATTGGCAGATTTAGCCATTTTGGGGGGTATGAAAATTTATGAAAAGTTCAATTCCACCAAGATTTCTCTATGTTCCCGAGGGCCTACTGTTACAACTCTGCTACCAGGTTGTAGCAATTCAAAAGTTACATCGAATGAGCCTATCGGCGTATTCCTGGCTATTGTAGTTTAGGAGATATTGGCAGATTTAGCCATTTTGGGGGGTATGAAAATTTATGAAAAGTTCAATTCCACCAAGATTTCTCTATGTTCCCGAGGGCCTACAGTTACAACTCTGCTACCAGATTGTAGCAATTCAAAAGTTACATCGAATGAGCCTATCGGCGTATTCCTGGCTATTGTAGTTTAGGAGATATTGGCAGATTTAGCCATTTTGGGGGTATGAAAATTTATGAAAAGTTCAATTCCACCAAGATTTCTCTATGTTCCCGAGGGCCTACAGTTACAACTCTGCTACCAGATTGTAGCAATTCAAAAGTTACATCGAATGAGCCTATCGGCGTATTCCTGGCTATTGTAGTTTAGGAGATATTGGCAGATTTAGCCATTTTGAGGGGTATGAAAATTTATGAAAAGTTCAATTCCACCAAGATTTCTCTATGTTCCCGAGGGCCTACAGTTACAACTCTGCTACCAGGTTGTAGCAATTCAAAAGTTACATCGAATGAGCCTATCGGCGTATTCCTGGCTATTGTAGTTTAAGAGATATTGGCAGATTTAGCCATTTTGGGGGGTATGAAAATTTATGAAAAGTTCAATTCCACCAAGATTTCTCTATGTTCCCGAGGGCCTACAGTTACAACTCTGCTACCAGATTGTAGCAATTCAAAAGTTACATCGAATGAGCCTATCGGCGTATTCCTGGCTATTGTAGTTTAGGAGATATTGGCAGATTTAGCCATTTTGGGGGGTATGAAAATTTATGAAAAGTTCAATTCCACAAGATTTCTCTATGTTCCCGAGGGCCTACAGTTACAACTCTGCTACCAGATTGTAGCAATTCAAAAGTTACATCGAATGAGCCTATCGGCGTATTCCTGGCTATTGTAGTTTAGGAGATATTGGCAGATTTAGCCATTTTGGGGGGGTATGAAAATTTATGAAAAGTTCAATTCCACCAAGATTTCTCTATGTTCCCGAGGGCCTACAGTTACAACTCTGCTACCAGATTGTAGCAATTCAAAAGTTACATCGAATGAGCCTATCGGCGTATTCCTGGCTATTGTAGTTTAGGAGATATTGGCAGATTTAGCCATTTTGGGGGGTATGAAAATTTATGAAAAGTTCAATTCCACCAAGATTTCTCTATGTTCCCGAGGGCCTACAGTTACAACTCTGCTACCAGATTGTAGCAATTCAAAAGTTACATCGAATGAGCCTATCGGCGTATTCCTGGCTATTGTAGTTTAGGAGATATTGGCAGATTTAGCCACTTTGGGGGCTATGAAAATTTATGAAAAGTTCAATTCCACCAAGATTTCTCTATGTTCCCGAGGGCCTACAGTTACAACTCTGCTACCAGATTGTAGCAATTCAAAAGTTACATCGAATGAGCCTATCGGCGTATTCCTGGCTATTGTAGTTTAGGAGATATTATCAGATTTAGCCATTTTGGGGGGTATGAAAATTTATGAAAAGTTCAATTCCACCAAGATTTCTCTATGTTCCCGAGGGCCTACAGTTACAACTCTGCTACCAGGTTGTAGCAATTCAAAAGTTACATCGAATGAGCCTATCGGCGTATTCCTGGCTATTGTAGTTTAGGAGATATTGGCAGATTTAGCCATTTTGGGGGGTATGAAAATTTATGAAAAGTTCAATTCCACTAAGATTTCTCTATGTTCCCGAGGGCCTACAGTTACAACTCTGCTACCAGATTGTAGCAATTCAAAAGTTACATCGAATGAGCCTATCGGCGTATTCCTGGCTATTGTAGTTTAGGAGATATTGGCAGATTTAGCCATTTTGGGGGGTATGAAAATTTATGAAAAGTTCAATTCCACCAAGATTTCTCTATGTTCCCGAGGGCCTACAGTTACAACTCTGCTACCAGATTGTAGCAATTCAAAAGTTACATCGAATGAGCCTATCGGCGTATTCCTGGCTATTGTAGTTTAGGAGATATTGGCAGATTTAGCCATTTTGGGGGGTATGAAAATTTATGAAAAGTTCAATTCCACCAAGATTTCTCTATGTTCCCGAGGGCCTACAGTTACAACTCTGCTACCAGATTGTAGCAATTGAAAAGTTACATCGAATGAGCCTATCGGCGTATTCCTGGCTATTGTAGTTTAGGAGATATTGGCAGATTTAGCCATTTTGGGGGGTATGAAAATTTATGAAAAGTTCAATTCCACCAAGATTTCTCTATGTTCCCGAGGGCCTACAGTTACAACTCTGCTACCAGATTGTAGCAATTCATAAGTTACATGGAATGAGCCTATCGGCGTATTCCTGGCTATTGTAGTTTAGGAGATATTGGCAGATTTAGCCATTTTAGGGGTATGAAAATTTATGAAAAGTTCAATTCCACCAAGATTTCTCTATGTTCCCGAGGGCCTACAGTTACAACTCTGCTACCAGATTGTAGCAATTCAAAAGTTACATCGAATGAGCCTATCGGCGTATTCCTGGCTATTGTAGTTTAGGAGATATTGGCAGATTTAGCCATTTTGGGGGGTATGAAAATTTATGAAAAGTTCAATTCCACCAAGATTTCTCTATGTTCCCGAGGGCCTACAGTTACAACTCTGCTACCAGATTGTAGCAATTCAAAAGTTACATCGAATGAGCCTATCGGCGTATTCCTGGCTATTGTAGTTTAGGAGATATTGGCAGATTTAGCCATTTTGGGGGGTATGAAAATTTATGAAAAGTTCAATTCCACCAAGATTTCTCTATGTTCCCGAGGGCCTACAGTTACAACTCTGCTACCAGATTGTAGCAATTGAAAAGTTACATCGAATGAGCCTATCGGCGTATTCCTGGCTATTGTAGTTTAGGAGATATTGGCAGATTTAGCCATTTTGGGGGGTATGAAAATTTATGAAAAGTTCAATTCCACCAAGATTTCTCTATGTTCCCGAGGGCCTACAGTTACAACTCTGCTACCAGATTGTAGCAATTCATAAGTTACATCGAATGAGCCTATCGGCGTATTCCTGGCTATTGTAGTTTAGGAGATATTGGCAGATTTAGCCATTTTGGGGGTATGAAAATTTATGAAAAGTTCAATTCCACCAAGATTTCTCTATGTTCCCGAGGGCCTACAGTTACAACTCTGCTACCAGATTGTAGCAATTCAAAAGTTACATCGAATGAGCCTATCGGCGTATTCCTGGCTATTGTAGTTTAGGAGATATTGGCAGATTTAGCCATTTTGGGGGGTATGAAAATTTATGAAAAGTTCAATTCCACCAAGATTTCTCTATGTTCCCGAGGGCCTACAGTTACAACTCTGCTACCAGGTTGTAGCAATTCAAAAGTTACATCGAATGAGCCTATCGGCGTATTCCTGGCTATTGTAGTTTAAGAGATATTGGCAGATTTAGCCATTTTGGGGGGTATGAAAATTTATGAAAAGTTCAATTCCACCAAGATTTCTCTATGTTCCCGAGGGCCTACAGTTACAACTCTGCTACCAGATTGTAGCAATTCAAAAGTTACATCGAATGAGCCTATCGGCGTATTCCTGGCTATTGTAGTTTAGGAGATATTGGCAGATTTAGCCATTTTGGGGGGTATGAAAATTTATGAAAAGTTCAATTCCACAAGATTTCTCTATGTTCCCGAGGGCCTACAGTTACAACTCTGCTACCAGATTGTAGCAATTCAAAAGTTACATCGAATGAGCCTATCGGCGTATTCCTGGCTATTGTAGTTTAGGAGATATTGGCAGATTTAGCCATTTTGGGGGGTATGAAAATTTATGAAAAGTTCAATTCCACCAAGATTTCTCTATGTTCCCGAGGGCCTACAGTTACAACTCTGCTACCAGATTGTAGCAATTCAAAAGTTACATCGAATGAGCCTATCGGCGTATTCCTGGCTATTGTAGTTTAGGAGATATTGGCAGATTTAGCCATTTTGGGGGGTATGAAAATTTATGAAAAGTTCAATTCCACCAAGATTTCTCTATGTTCCCGAGGGCCTACAGTTACAACTCTGCTACCAGATTGTAGCAATTCAAAAGTTACATCGAATGAGCCTATCGGCGTATTCCTGGCTATTGTAGTTTAGGAGATATTGGCAGATTTAGCCACTTTGGGGGCTATGAAAATTTATGAAAAGTTCAATTCCACCAAGATTTCTCTATGTTCCCGAGGGCCTACAGTTACAACTCTGCTACCAGATTGTAGCAATTCAAAAGTTACATCGAATGAGCCTATCGGCGTATTCCTGGCTATTGTAGTTTAGGAGATATTATCAGATTTAGCCATTTTGGGGGGTATGAAAATTTATGAAAAGTTCAATTCCACCAAGATTTCTCTATGTTCCCGAGGGCCTACAGTTACAACTCTGCTACCAGGTTGTAGCAATTCAAAAGTTACATCGAATGAGCCTATCGGCGTATTCCTGGCTATTGTAGTTTAGGAGATATTGGCAGATTTAGCCATTTTGGGGGGTATGAAAATTTATGAAAAGTTCAATTCCACGAAGATTTCTCTATGTTCCCGAGGGCCTACAGTTACAACTCTGCTACCAGATTGTAGCAATTCAAAAGTTACATCGAATGAGCCTATCGGCGTATTCCTGGCTATTGTAGTTTAGGAGATATTGGCAGATTTAGCCATTTTGGGGGGTATGAAAATTTATGAAAAGTTCAATTCCACCAAGATTTCTCTATGTTCCCGAGGGCCTACAGTTACAACTCTGCTACCAGATTGTAGCAATTCAAAAGTTACATCGAATGAGCCTATCGGCGTATTCCTGGCTATTGTAGTTTAGGAGATATTGGCAGATTTAGCCATTTTGGGGGGTATGAAAATTTATGAAAAGTTCAATTCCACCAAGATTTCTCTATGTTCCCGAGGGCCTACAGTTACAACTCTGCTACCAGATTGTAGCAATTGAAAAGTTACATCGAATGAGCCTATCGGCGTATTCCTGGCTATTGTAGTTTAGGAGATATTGGCAGATTTAGCCATTTTGGGGGGTATGAAAATTTATGAAAAGTTCAATTCCACCAAGATTTCTCTATGTTCCCGAGGGCCTACAGTTACAACTCTGCTACCAGATTGTAGCAATTCATAAGTTACATCGAATGAGCCTATCGGCGTATTCCTGGCTATTGTAGTTTAGGAGATATTGGCAGATTTAGCCATTTTAGGGGTATGAAAATTTATGAAAAGTTCAATTCCACCAAGATTTCTCTATGTTCCCGAGGGCCTACAGTTACAACTCTGCTACCAGATTGTAGCAATTCAAAAGTTACATCGAATGAGCCTATCGGCGTATTCCTGGCTATTGTAGTTTAGGAGATATTGGCAGATTTAGCCATTTTGGGGGGTATGAAAATTTATGAAAAGTTCAATTCCACCAAGATTTCTCTATGTTCCCGAGGGCCTACAGTTACAACTCTGCTACCAGGTTGTAGCAATTCAAAAGTTACATCGAATGAGCCTATCGGCGTATTCCTGGCTATTGTAGTTTAAGAGATATTGGCAGATTTAGCCATTTTGGGGGGTATGAAAATTTATGAAAAGTTCAATTCCACCAAGATTTCTCTATGTTTCCGAGGGCCTACAGTTACAACTCTGCTACCAGATTGTAGCAATTCAAAAGTTACATCGAATGAGCCTATCGGCGTATTCCTGGCTATTGTAGTTTAGGAGATATTGGCAGATTTAGCCATTTTGGGGGGTATGAAAATTTATGAAAAGTTCAATTCCACCAAGATTTCTCTATGTTCCCGAGGGCCTACAGTTACAACTCTGCTACCAGATTGTAGCAATTCATAAGTTACATCGAATGAGCCTATCGGCGTATTCCTGGCTATTGTAGTTTAGGAGATATTGGCAGATTTAGCCATTTTAGGGGTATGAAAATTTATGAAAAGTTCAATTCCACCAAGATTTCTCTATGTTCCCGAGGGCCTACAGTTACAACTCTGCTACCAGATTGTAGCAATTCAAAAGTTACATCGAATGAGCCTATCGGCGTATTCCTGGCTATTGTAGTTTAGGAGATATTGGCAGATTTAGCCATTTTGGGGGGTATGAAAATTTATGAAAAGTTCAATTCCACCAAGATTTCTCTATGTTCCCGAGGGCCTACAGTTACAACTCTGCTACCAGGTTGTAGCAATTCAAAAGTTACATCGAATGAGCCTATCGGCGTATTCCTGGCTATTGTAGTTTAAGAGATATTGGCAGATTTAGCCATTTTGGGGGGTATGAAAATTCATGAAAAGTTCAATTCCACCAAGATTTCTCTATGTTCCCGAGGGCCTACAGTTACAACTCTGCTACCAGATTGTAGCAATTCAAAAGTTAAATCGAATGAGCCTATCGGCGTATTCCTGGCTATTGTAGTTTAGGAGATATTGGCAGATTTAGCCATTTTGGGGGGTATGAAAATTTATGAAAAGTTCAATTCCACAAGATTTCTCTATGTTCCCGAGGGCCTACAGTTACGACTCTGCTACCAGATTGTAGCAATTCAAAAGTTACATCGAATGAGCCTATCGGCGTATTCCTGGCTATTGTAGTTTAGGAGATATTGGCAGATTTAGCCATTTTGGGGGGTATGAAAATTTATGAAAAGTTCAATTCCACCAAGATTTCTCTATGTTCCCGAGGGCCTACAGTTACAGCTCTGCTACCAGATTGTAGCAATTCAAAAGTTACATCGAATGAGCCTATCGGCGTATTCCTGGCTATTGTAGTTTAGGAGATATTGACATATTTAGCCATTTTGGGGGGTATGAAAATTTATAAAAAGTTCAATTCCACCAAGATTTCTCTATGTTCCCGAGGGCCTACAGTTACAACTCTGCTACCAGATTGTAGCAATTCAAAAGTTACATCGAATGAGCCTATCGGCGTATTCCTGGCTATTGTAGTTAAGGAGATATTGGCAGATTTAGCCATTTTGGGGGGTATGAAAATTTATGAAAAGTTCAATTCCACCAAGATTTCTCTATGTTCCCGAGGGCCTACAGTTACAACTCTGCTACCAGGTTGTAGCAATTCAAAAGGTACATCGAATGAGCCTATCGGCGTATTCCTGGCTATTGTAGTTTAGGAGATATTGGCAGATTTAGCCATTTTGGGGGGTATGAAAATTTATGAAAAGTTCAATTCCACCAAGATTTCTCTATGTTCCCGAGGGCCTACAGTTACAACTCTGCTACCAGATTGTAGCAATTCAAAAGTTACATCGAATGAGCCTATCGGCGTATTCCTGGCTATTGTAGTTTAGGAGATATTGGCAGATTTAGCCATTTTGGGGGGTATGAAAATTTATGAAAAGTTCAATTCCACCAAGATTTCTCTATGTTCCCGAGGGCCTACAGTTACAACTCTGCTACCAGATTGTAGCAATTCAAAAGTTACATCGAATGAGCCTATCGGCGTATTCCTGGCTATTGTAGTTTAGGAGATATTGGCAGATTTAGCCATTTTGGGGGGTATGAAAATTTATGAAAAGTTCAATTCCACCAAGATTTCTCTATGTTCCCGAGGGCCTACAGTTACAACTCTGCTACCAGATTGTGGCAATTCAAAAGTTACATCGAATGAGCCTATCGGCGTATTCCTGGCTATTGTAGTTTAGGAGATATTGGCAGATTTAGCCATTTTGGGGGGTATGAAAATTTATGAAAAGTTCAATTCCACCAAGATTTCTCTATGTTCCCGAGGGCCTACAGTTACAACTCTGCTACCAGATTGTAGCAATTCAAAAGTTACATCGAATGAGCCTATCGGCGTATTCCTGGCTATTGTAGTTTAGGAGATATTGGCAGATTTAGCCATTTTGGGGGGTATGAAAATTTATGAAAAGTTCAATTCCACCAAGATTTCTCTATGTTCCCGAGGGCCTACAGTTACAACTCTGCTACCAGATTGTAGCAATTCAAAAGTTACATCGAATGAGCCTATCGGCGTATTCCTGGCTATTGTAGTTTAGGAGATATTGGCAGATTTAGCCATTTTGGGGGGTATGAAAATTTATGAAAAGTTCAATTCCACCAAGATTTCTCTATGTTCCCGAGGGCCTACAGTTACAACTCTGCTACCAGGTTGTAGCAATTCAAAAGTTACATCGAATGAGCCTATCGGCGTATTCCTGGCTATTGTAGTTTAGGAGATATTGGCAGATTTAGCCATTTTGGGGGGTATGAAAATTTATGAAAAGTTCAATTCCACCAAGATTTCTCAATGTTCCCGAGGGCCTACAGTTACAGCTCTGCTACCAGATTGTAGCAATTCAAAAGTTACATCGAATGAGCCTATCGGCGTATTCCTGGCTATTGTAGTTTAGGAGATATTGACAGATTTAGCCATTTTGGGGGGTATGAAAATTTATAAAAAGTTCAATTCCACCAAGATTTCTCTATGTTCCCGAGGGCCTACAGTTACAACTCTGCTACCAGATTGTAGCAATTCAAAAGTTACATCGAATGAGCCTATCGGCGTATTCCTGGCTATTGTAGTTTAGGTGATATTGGCAGATTTAGCCATTTTGGGGGGTATGAAAATTTATGAAAAGTTCAATTCCACCAAGATTTCTCTATGTTCCCGAGGGCCTACAGTTACAGCTCTGCTACCAGATTGTAGCAATTCAAAAGTTACATCGAATGAGCCTATCGGCGTATTCCTGGCTATTGTAGTTTAGGAGATATTGGCAGATTTAGCCATTTTGGGGGGTGTGAAAATTTATAAAAAGTTCAATTCCACCAAGATTTCTCTATGTTCCCGAGGGCCTACAGTTACAACTCTGCTACCAGATTGTAGCAATTCAAAAGTTACATCGAATGAGCCTATCGACGTATTCCTGGCTATTGTAGTTTAGGAGATATTGGCAGATTTAGCCATTTTGGGGGGTATGAAAATTTATGAATAGTTCAATTCCACCAAGATTTCTGTATGTTCCCGAGGGCCTACAGTTACAACTCTGCTACCAGATTGTAGCAATTCAAAAGTTACATCGAATGAGCCTATCGGCGTATTCCTGGCTATTGTAGTTTAGGAGATATTGGCAGATTTAGCCATTTTGGGGGTATGAAAATTTATGAAAAGTTCAATTCCACCAAGATTTCTCTATGTTCCCGAGGGCCTACAGTTACAACTCTGCTACCAGATTGTAGCAATTCAAAAGTTACATCGAATGAGCCTATCGGCGTATTCCTCGCTATTGTAGTTTAGGAGATATTGGCAGATTTAGCCATTTTGGGGGGTATGAAAATTTATGAAAAGTTCAATTCCACCAAGATTTCTCTATGTTCCCGAGGGCCTACAGTTACAACTCTGCTACCAGATTGTAGCAATTCAAAAGTTACATCGAATGAGCCTATCGGCGTATTCCTGGCTATTGTAGTTTAGGAGATATTGGCAGATTTAGCCACTTTGGGGGCTATGAAAATTTATGAAAAGTTCAATTCCACCAAGATTTCTCTATGTTCCCGAGGGCCTACAGTTACAACTCTGCTACCAGATTGTAGCAATTCAAAAGTTACATCGAATGAGCCTATCGGCGTATTCCTGGCTATTGTAGTTTAGGAGATATTGGCAGATTTAGCCATTTTGGGGGGTATGAAAATTTATGAAAAGTTCAATTCCACAAGATTTCTCTATGTTCCCGAGGGCCTACAGTTACGACTCTGCTACCAGATTGTAGCAATTCAAAAGTTACATCGAATGAGCCTATCGGCGTATTCCTGGCTATTGTAGTTTAGGAGATATTGGCAGATTTAGCCATTTTGGGGGGTATGAAAATTTATGAAAAGTTCAATTCCACCAAGATTTCTCTATGTTCCCGAGGGCCTACAGTTACAGCTCTGCTACCAGATTGTAGCAATTCAAAAGTTACATCGAATGAGCCTATCGGCGTATTCCTGGCTATTGTAGTTTAGGAGATATTGACATATTTAGCCATTTTGGGGGGTATGAAAATTTATAAAAAGTTCAATTCCACCAAGATTTCTCTATGTTCCCGAGGGCCTACAGTTACAACTCTGCTACCAGATTGTAGCAATTCAAAAGTTACATCGAATGAGCCTATCGGCGTATTCCTGGCTATTGTAGTTAAGGAGATATTGGCAGATTTAGCCATTTTGGGGGGTATGAAAATTTATGAAAAGTTCAATTCCACCAAGATTTCTCTATGTTCCCGAGGGCCTACAGTTAGAACTCTGCTACCAGGTTGTAGCAATTCAAAAGTTACATCGAATGAGCCTATCGGCGTATTCCTGGCTATTGTAGTTTAGGAGATATTGGCAGATTTAGCCATTTTGGGGGGTATGAAAATTTATGAAAAGTTCAATTCCACCAAGATTTCTCTATGTTCCCGAGGGCCTACAGTTACAACTCTGCTACCAGATTGTAGCAATTCAAAAGTTACATCGAATGAGCCTATCGGCGTATTCCTGGCTATTGTAGTTTAGGAGATATTGGCAGATTTAGCCATTTTGGGGGGTATGAAAATTTATGAAAAGTTCAATTCCACCAAGATTTCTCTATGTTCCCGAGGGCCTACAGTTACAACTCTGCTACCAGATTGTAGCAATTCAAAAGTTACATCGAATGAGCCTATCGGCGTATTCCTGGCTATTGTAGTTTAGGAGATATTGGCAGATTTAGCCATTTTGGGGGGTATGAAAATTTATGAAAAGTTCAATTCCACCAAGATTTCTCTATGTTCCCGAGGGCCTACAGTTACAACTCTGCTACCAGATTGTGGCAATTCAAAAGTTACATCGAATGAGCCTATCGGCGTATTCCTGGCTATTGTAGTTTAGGAGATATTGGCAGATTTAGCCATTTTGGGGGGTATGAAAATTTATGAAAAGTTCAATTCCACCAAGATTTCTCTATGTTCCCGAGGGCCTACAGTTACAACTCTGCTACCAGATTGTAGCAATTCAAAAGTTACATCGAATGAGCCTATCGGCGTATTCCTGGCTATTGTAGTTTAGGAGATATTGGCAGATTTAGCCATTTTGGGGGGTATGAAAATTTATGAAAAGTTCAATTCCACCAAGATTTCTCTATGTTCACGAGGGCCTACAGTTACAACTCTGCTACCAGATTGTAGCAATTCAAAAGTTACATCGAATGAGCCTATCGGCGTATTCCTGGCTATTGTAGTTTAGGAGATATTGGCAGATTTAGCCATTTTGGGGGGTATGAAAATTTATGAAAAGTTCAATTCCACCAAGATTTCTCTATGTTCCCGAGGGCCTACAGTTACAACTCTGCTACCAGGTTGTAGCAATTCAAAAGTTACATCGAATGAGCCTATCGGCGTATTCCTGGCTATTGTAGTTTAGGAGATATTGGCAGATTTAGCCATTTTGGGGGTATGAAAATTTATGAAAAGTTCAATTCCACCAAGATTTCTCTATGTTCCCGAGGGCCTACAGTTACAGCTCTGCTACCAGATTGTAGCAATTCAAAAGTTACATCGAATGAGCCTATCGGCGTATTCCTGGCTATTGTAGTTTAGGAGATATTGACAGATTTAGCCATTTTGGGGGGTATGAAAATTTATAAAAAGTTCAATTCCACCAAGATTTCTCTATGTTCCCGAGGGCCTACAGTTACAGCTCTGCTACCAGATTGTAGCAATTCAAAAGTTACATCGAATGAGCCTATCGGCGTATTCCTGGCTATTGTAGTTTAGGAGATATTGGCAGATTTAGCCATTTTGGGGGGTGTGAAAATTTATAAAAAGTTCAATTCCACCAAGATTTCTCTATGTTCCCGAGGGCCTACAGTTACAACTCTGCTACCAGATTGTAGCAATTCAAAAGTTACATCGAATGAGCCTATCGACGTATTCCTGGCTATTGTAGTTTAGGAGATATTGGCAGATTTAGCCATTTTGGGGGGTATGAAAATTTATGAATAGTTCAATTCCACCAAGATTTCTGTATGTTCCCGAGGGCCTACAGTTACAACTCTGCTACCAGATTGTAGCAATTCAAAAGTTACATCGAATGAGCCTATCGGCGTATTCCTGGCTATTGTAGTTTAGGAGATATTGGCAGATTTAGCCATTTTGGGGGTATGAAAATTTATGAAAAGTTCAATTCCACCAAGATTTCTCTATGTTCCCGAGGGCCTACAGTTACAACTCTGCTACCAGATTGTAGCAATTCAAAAGTTACATCGAATGAGCCTATCGGCGTATTCCTGGCTATTGTAGTTTAGGAGATATTGGCAGATTTAGCCATTTTGGGGGGTATGAAAATTTATGAAAAGTTCAATTCCACCAAGATTTCTCTATGTTCCCGAGGGCCTACAGTTACAACTCTGCTACCAGATTGTAGCAATTCAAAAGTTACATCGAATGAGCCTATCGGCGTATTCCTGGCTATTGTAGTTTAGGAGATATTGGCAGATTTAGCCACTTTGGGGGCTATGAAAATTTATGAAAAGTTCAATTCCACCAAGATTTCTCTATGTTCCCGAGGGCCTACAGTTACAACTCTGCTACCAGATTGTAGCAATTCAAAAGTTACATCGAATGAGCCTATCGGCGTATTCCTGGCTATTGTAGTTTAGGAGATATTGGCAGATTTAGCCATTTTGGGGGTATGAAAATTTATGAAAAGTTCAATTCCACCAAGATTTCTCTATGTTCCCGAGGGCCTACAGTTACAACTCTGCTACCAGGTTGTAGCAATTCAAAAGTTACATCGAATGAGCCTATCGGCGTATTCCTGGCTATTGTAGTTTAGGTGATATTGGCAGATTTAGCCATTTTGGGGGGTATGAAAATTTATGAAAAGTTCAATTCCACCAAGATTTCTCTATGTTCCCGAGGGCCTACAGTTACAACTCTGCTACCAGATTGTAGCAATTCAAAAGTTACATCGAATGAGCCTATCGGCGTATTCCTGGCTATTGTAGTTTAGGAGATATTGGCAGATTTAGCCATTTTGGGGGGTATGAAAATTTATGAAAAGTTCAATTCCACCAAGATTTCTCTATGTTCCCGAGGGCCTACAGTTACAACTCTGCTACCAGATTGTAGCAATTCAAAAGTTACATCGAATGAGCCTATCGGCGTATTCCTGGCTATTGTAGTTTAGGAGATATTGGCAGATTTAGCCATTTTGGGGGGTATGAAAATTTATGAAAAGTTCAATTCCACCAATATTTCTCTATGTTCCCGAGGGCCTACAGTTACAACTCTGCTACCAGATTGTAGCAATTGAAAAGTTACATCGAATGAGCCTATCGGCGTATTCCTGGCTATTGTAGTTTAGGAGATATTGGCAGATTTAGCCATTTTGGGGGGTATGAAAATTTATGAAAAGTTCAATTCCACCAAGATTTCTCTATGTTCCCGAGGGCCTACAGTTACAACTCTGCTACCAGATTGTAGCAATTCAAAAGTTACATCGAATGAGCCTATCGGCGTATTCCTGGCTATTGTAGTTTAGGAGATATTGGCAGATTTAGCCATTTTGGGGGTATGAAAATTTATGAAAAGTTCAATTCCACCAAGATTTCTCTATGTTCCCGAGGGCCTACAGTTACAACTCTGCTACCAGATTGTAGCAATTCAAAAGTTACATCGAATGAGCCTATCGGCGTATTCCTGGCTATTGTAGTTTAGGAGATATTGGCAGATTTAGCCATTTTGGGGGGTATGAAAATTTATGAAAAGTTCAATTCCACCAAGATTTCTCTATGTTCCCGAGGGCCTACAGTTACAACTCTGCTACCAGGTTGTAGCAATTCAAAAGTTACATCGAATGAGCCTATCGGCGTATTCCTGGCTATTGTAGTTTAAGAGATATTGGCAGATTTAGCCATTTTGGGGGGTATGAAAATTTATGAAAAGTTCAATTCCACCAAGATTTCTCTATGTTCCCGAGGGCCTACAGTTACAACTCTGCTACCAGATTGTAGCAATTCAAAAGTTACATCGAATGAGCCTATCGGCGTATTCCTGGCTATTGTAGTTTAGGAGATATTGGCAGATTTAGCCATTTTGGGGGGTATGAAAATTTATGAAAAGTTCAATTCCACAAGATTTCTCTATGTTCCCGAGGGCCTACAGTTACGACTCTGCTACCAGATTGTAGCAATTCAAAAGTTACATCGAATGAGCCTATCGGCGTATTCCTGGCTATTGTAGTTTAGGAGATATTGGCAGATTTAGCCATTTTGGGGGGTATGAAAATTTATGAAAAGTTCAATTCCACCAAGATTTCTCTATGTTCCCGAGGGCCTACAGTTACAGCTCTGCTACCAGATTGTAGCAATTCAAAAGTTACATCGAATGAGCCTATCGGCGTATTCCTGGCTATTGTAGTTTAGGAGATATTGACAGATTTAGCCATTTTGGGGGGTATGAAAATTTATAAAAAGTTCAATTCCACCAAGATTTCTCTATGTTCCCGAGGGCCTACAGTTACAACTCTGCTACCAGATTGTAGCAATTCAAAAGTTACATCGAATGAGCCTATCGGCGTATTCCTGGCTATTGTAGTTAAGGAGATATTGGCAGATTTAGCCATTTTGGGGGGTATGAAAATTTATGAAAAGTTCAATTCCACCAAGATTTCTCTATGTTCCCGAGGGCCTACAGTTACAACTCTGCTACCAGATTGTAGCAATTCAAAAGTTACATCGAATGAGCCTATCGGCGTATTCCTGGCTATTGTAGTTTAGGAGATATTGGCAGATTTAGCCATTTTGGGGGGTATGAAAATTTATGAAAAGTTCAATTCCACCAAGATTTCTCTATGTTCCCGAGGGCCTACAGTTACAACTCTGCTACCAGATTGTAGCAATTCAAAAGTTACATCGAATGAGCCTATCGGCGTATTCCTGGCTATTGTAGTTTAGGAGATATTGGCAGATTTAGCCATTTTGGGGGGTATGAAAATTTATGAAAAGTTCAATTCCACCAAGATTTCTCTATGTTCCCGAGGGCCTACAGTTACAACTCTGCTACCAGGTTGTAGCAATTCAAAAGTTACATCGAATGAGCCTATCGGCGTATTCCTGGCTATTGTAGTTTAGGAGATATTGGCAGATTTAGCCATTTTGTGGGGTATGAAAATTTATGAAAAGTTCAATTTCACCAAGATTTCTCTATGTTCCCGAGGGCCTACAGTTACAACTCTGCTACCAGATTGTAGCAATTCAAAAGTTACATCGAATGAGCCTATCGGCGTATTCCTGGCTATTGTAGTTTAGGAGATATTGGCAGATTTAGCCATTTTGGGGGGTATGAAAATTTATGAAAAGTTCAATTCCACAAGATTTCTCTATGTTCCCGAGGGCCTACAGTTACAACTCTGCTACCAGATTGTAGCAATTCAAAAGTTACATCGAATGAGCCTATCGGCGTATTCCTGGCTATTGTAGTTTAGGAGATATTGGCAGATTTAGCCATTTTGGGGGGTATGAAAATTTATGAAAAGTTCAATTCCACCAAGATTTCTCTATGTTCCCGAGGGCCTACAGTTACAACTCTGCTACCAGATTGTAGCAATTCAAAAGTTACATCGAATGAGCCTATCGGCGTATTCCTGGCTATTGTAGTTTAGGAGATATTGGCAGATTTAGCCATTTTGGGGGGTATGAAAATTTATGAAAAGTTCAATTCCACCAAGATTTCTCTATGTTCCCGAGGGCCTACAGTTACAACTCTGCTACCAGATTGTAGCAATTCAAAAGTTACATCGAATGAGCCTATCGGCGTATTCCTGGCTATTGTAGTTTAGGAGATATTGGCAGATTTAGCCACTTTGGGGGCTATGAAAATTTATGAAAAGTTCAATTCCACCAAGATTTCTCTATGTTCCCGAGGGCCTACAGTTACAGCTCTGCTACCAGATTGTAGCAATTCAAAAGTTACATCGAATGAGCCTATCGGCGTATTCCTGGCTATTGTAGTTTAGGAGATATTGGCAGATTTAGCCATTTTGGGGGGTGTGAAAATTTATAAAAAGTTCAATTCCACCAAGATTTCTCTATGTTCCCGAGGGCCTACAGTTACAACTCTGCTACCAGATTGTAGCAATTCAAAAGTTACATCGAATAAGCCTATCGACGTATTTCTGGCTATTGTAGTTTAGGAGATATTGGCAGATTTAGCCATTTTGGGGGGTATGAAAATTTATGAATAGTTCAATTCCACCAAGATTTCTGTATGTTCCCGAGGGCCTACAGTTACAACTCTGCTACCAGATTGTAGCAATTCAAAAGTTACATCGAATGAGCCTATCGGCGTATTCCTGGCTATTGTAGTTTAGGAGATATTGGCAGATTTAGCCATTTTGGGGGGTATGAAAATTTATGAAAAGTTCAATTCCACCAAGATTTCTCTATGTTCCCGAGGGCCTACAGTTACAACTCTGCTACCAGATTGTAGCAATTCAAAAGTTACATCGAATGAGCCTATCGGCGTATTCCTGGCTATTGTAGTTTAGGAGATATTGGCAGATTTAGCCATTTTGGGGGGTATGAAAATTTATGAAAAGTTCAATTCCACCAAGATTTCTCTATGTTCCCGACGGCCTACAGTTACAACTCTGCTACCAGATTGTAGCAATTCAAAAGTTACATCGAATGAGCCTATCGGCGTATTCCTGGCTATTGTTGTTTAGGAGATATTAACAGATTTAGCCACTTTGGGGGCTATGAAAATTTATGAAAAGTTCAATTCCACCAAGATTTCTCTATGTTCCCGAGGGCCTACAGTTACAACTCTGCTACCAGATTGTAGCAATTCAAAAGTTACATCGAATGAGCCTATCGGCGTATTCCTGGCTATTGTAGTTTAGGAGATATTGGCAGATTTAGCCATTTTGGGGGGTATGAAAATTTATGGAAAGTTCAATTCCACCAAGATTTCTCTATGTTCCCGAGGGCCTACAGTTACAACTCTGCTACCAGGTTGTAGCAATTCAAAAGTTACATCGAATGAGCCTATCGGCGTATTCCTGGCTATTGTAGTTTAGGAGATATTGGCAGATTTAGCCATTTTGGGGGGTATGAAAATTTATGAAAAGTTCAATTCCACCAAGATTTCTCTATGTTCCCGAGGGCCTACAGTTACAACTCTGCTACCAGATTGTAGCAATTCAAAAGTTACATCGAATGAGCCTATCGGCGTATTCCTGGCTATTGTAGTTTAGGAGATATTGGCAGATTTAGCCATTTTGGGGGTATGAAAATTTATGAAAAGTTCAATTCCACCAAGATTTCTCTATGTTCCCGAGGGCCTACAGTTACAACTCTGCTACCAGATTGTAGCAATTCAAAAGTTACATCGAATGAGCCTATCGGCGTATTCCTGGCTATTGTAGTTTAGGAGATATTGGCAGATTTAGCCATTTTGGGGGGTATGAAAATTTATGAAAAGTTCAATTCCACCAAGATTTCTCTATGTTCCCGAGGGCCTACAGTTACAACTCTGCTACCAGATTGTAGCAATTCATAAGTTACATCGAATGAGCCTATCGGCGTATTCCTGGCTATTGCAGTTTAGGAGATATTGGCAGATTTAGCCATTTTGGGGGTATGAAAATTTATGAAAAGTTCAATTCCACCAAGATTTCTCTATGTTCCCGAGGGCCTACAGTTACAACTCTGCTACCAGATTGTAGCAATTCAAAAGTTACATCGAATGAGCCTATCGGCGTATTCCTGGCTATTGTAGTTTAGGAGATATTGGCAGATTTAGCCATTTTGGGGGTATGAAAATTTATGAAAAGTTCAATTCCACCAAGATTTCTCTATGTTCCCGAGGGCCTACAGTTACAACTCTGCTACCAGGTTGTAGCAATTCAAAAGTTACATCGAATGAGCCTATCGGCGTATTCCTGGCTATTGTAGTTTAGGAGATATTGGCAGATTTAGCCATTTTGGGGGGTATGAAAATTTATGAAAAGTTCAATTCCACCAAGATTTCTCTATGTTCCCGAGGGCCTACAGTTACAACTCTGCTACCAGATTGTAGCAATTCAAAAGTTACATCGAATGAGCCTATCGGCGTATTCCTGGCTATTGTAGTTTAGGAGATATTGGCAGATTTAGCCATTTTGGGGGGTATGAAAATTTATGAAAAGTTCAATTCCACCAAGATTTCTCTATGTTCCCGAGGGCCTACAGTTACAACTCTGCTACCAGATTGTAGCAATTCAAAAGTTACATCGAATGAGCCTATCGGCGTATTCCTGGCTATTGTAGTTTAGGAGATATTGGCAGATTTAGCCATTTTGGGGGGTATGAAAATTTATGAAAAGTTCAATTCCACCAAGATTTCTCTATGTTCCCGAGGGCCTACAGTTACAACTCTGCTACCAGATTGTAGCAATTCAAAAGTTACATCGAATGAGCCTATCGGCGTATTCCTGGCTATTGTAGTTTAGGAGATATTGGCAGATTTAGCCACTTTGGGGGCTATGAAAATTTATGAAAAGTTCAATTCCACCAAGATTTCTCTATGTTCCCGAGGGCCTACAGTTACAACTCTGCTACCAGATTGTAGCAATTCAAAGTTACATCGAATGAGCCTATCGGCGTATTCCTGGCTATTGTAGTTTAGGAGATATTGGCAGATTTAGCCATTTTGGGGGGTATGAAAATTTATGAAAAGTTCAATTCCACCAAGATTTCTCTATGTTCCCGAGGGCCTACAGTTACAACTCTGCTACCAGGTTGTAGCAATTCAAAAGTTACATCGAATGAGCCTATCGGCGTATTCCTGGCTATTGTAGTTTAGGAGATATTGGCAGATTTAGCCATTTTGGGGGGTATGAAAATTTATGAAAAGTTCAATTCCACCAAGATTTCTCTATGTTCCCGAGGGCCTACAGTTACAACTCTGCTACCAGATTGTAGCAATTCAAAAGTTACATCGAATGAGCCTATCGGCGTATTCCTGGCTATTGTAGTTTAGGAGATATTGGCAGATTTAGCCATTTTGGGGGGTATGAAAATTTATGAAAAGTTCAATTCCACCAAGATTTCTCTATGTTCCCGAGGGCCTACAGTTACAACTCTGCTACCAGATTGTAGCAATTCAAAAGTTACATCGAATGAGCCTATCGGCGTATTCCTGGCTATTGTAGTTTAGGAGATATTGGCAGATTTAGCCATTTTGGGGGGTATGAAAATTTATGAAAAGTTCAATTCCACCAAGATTTCTCTATGTTCCCGAGGGCCTACAGTTACAACTCTGCTACCAGATTGTAGCACTTCAAAAGTTACATCGAATGAGCCTATCGGCGTATTCCTGGCTATTGTAGTTTAGGAGATATTGGCAGATTTAGCCATTTTGGGGGGTATGAAAATTTATGAAAAGTTCAATTCCACCAAGATTTCTCTATGTTCCCGAGGGCCTACAGTTACAAACTCTGCTACCAGATTGTAGCAATTCATAAGTTACATCGAATGAGCCTATCGGCGTATTCCTGGCTATTGTAGTTTAGGAGATATTGGCAGATTTAGCCATTTTGGGGGTATGAAAATTTATGAAAAGTTCAATTCCACCAAGATTTCTCTATGTTCCCGAGGGCCTACAGTTACAACTCTGCTACCAGATTGTAGCAATTCAAAAGTTACATCGAATGAGCCTATCGGCGTATTCCTGGCTATTGTAGTTTAGGAGATATTGGCAGATTTAGCCATTTTGGGGGGTATGAAAATTTATGAAAAGTTCAATTCCACCAAGATTTCTCTATGTTCCCGAGGGCCTACAGTTACAACTCTGCTACCAGGTTGTAGCAATTCAAAAGTTACATCGAATGAGCCTATCGGCGTATTCCTGGCTATTGTAGTTTAAGAGATATTGGCAGATTTAGCCATTTTGGGGGGTATGAAAATTTATGAAAAGTTCAATTCCACCAAGATTTCTCTATGTTCCCGAGGGCCTACAGTTACAACTCTGCTACCAGATTGTAGCAATTCAAAAGTTACATCGAATGAGCCTATCGGCGTATTCCTGGCTATTGTAGTTTAGGAGATATTGGCAGATTTAGCCATTTTGGGGGGTATGAAAATTTATGAAAAGTTCAATTCCACAAGATTTCTCTATGTTCCCGAGGGCCTACAGTTACGACTCTGCTACCAGATTGTAGCAATTCAAAAGTTACATCGAATGAGCCTATCGGCGTATTCCTGGCTATTGTAGTTTAGAAGATATTGGCAGATTTAGCCATTTTGGGGGGTATGAAAATTTATGAAAAGTTCAATTCCACCAAGATTTCTCTATGTTCCCGAGGGCCTACAGTTACAGCTCTGCTACCAGATTGTAGCAATTCAAAAGTTACATCGAATGAGCCTATCGGCGTATTCCTGGCTATTGTAGTTTAGGAGATATTGACAGATTTAGCCATTTTGGGGGGTATGAAAATTTATAAAAAGTTCAATTCCACCAAGATTTCTCTATGTTCCCGAGGGCCTACAGTTACAACTCTGCTACCAGATTGTAGCAATTCAAAAGTTACATCGAATGAGCCTATCGGCGTATTCCTGGCTATTGTAGTTAAGGAGATATTGGCAGATTTAGCCATTTTGGGGGTATGAAAATTTATGAAAAGTTCAATTCCACCAAGATTTCTCTATGTTCCCGAGGGCCTACAGTTACAACTCTGCTACCAGGTTGTAGCAATTCAAAAGTTACATCGAATGAGCCTATCGGCGTATTCCTGGCTATTGTAGTTTAGGAGATATTGGCAGATTTAGCCATTTTGGGGGTATGAAAATTTATGAAAAGTTCAATTCCACCAAGATTTCTCTATGTTCCCGAGGGCCTACAGTTACAACTCTGCTACCAGATTGTAGCAATTCAAAAGTTACATCGAATGAGCCTATCGGCGTATTCCTGGCTATTGTAGTTTAGGAGATATTGGCAGATTTAGCCATTTTGGGGGTATGAAAATTTATGAAAAGTTCAATTCCACCAAGATTTCTCTATGTTCCCGAGGGCCTACAGTTACAACTCTGCTACCAGATTGTAGCAATTCAAAAGTTACATCGAATGAGCCTATCGGCGTATTCCTGGCTATTGTAGTTTAGGAGATATTGGCAGATTTAGCCATTTTGGGGGGTATGAAAATTTATGAAAAGTTCAATTCCACCAAGATTTCTCTATGTTCCCGAGGGCCTACAGTTACAACTCTGCTACCAGATTGTAGCAATTCAAAAGTTACATCGAATGAGCCTATCGGCGTATTCCTGGCTATTGTAGTTTAGGAGATATTGGCAGATTTAGCCATTTTGGGGGTATGAAAATTTATGAAAAGTTCAATTCCACCAAGATTTCTCTATGTTCCCGAGGGGCCTACAGTTACAACTCTGCTACCAGATTGTAGCAATTCAAAAGTTACATCGAATGAGCCTATCGGCGTATTCCTGGCTATTGTAGTTTAGGAGATATTGGCAGATTTAGCCATTTTGGGGGGTATGAAAATTTATGAAAAGTTCAATTCCACCAAGATTTCTCTATGTTCCCGAGGA
>NW_027648650.1:0-21426 GCF_051294905.1 Botryllus schlosseri
AACACACTTTCAGCCTGTCAATCGACACAGCCTTCTCCTTACCCTTGATTAACAAGGTAAAAGCCTTGCCCGATTGCGATCTCTCGATCACTTTGTACGGCCCCACATACCAGAAATCAAACGCGGTCTTTTTACCTCTCTCGTTTTTTACATAGACATGTGAACAAGCCATAAGATCTGGTGGGACGTAAGCATTTACATTAGTTCGGATGTTGGACTTATTGAAATTCAAGTTTTCGAAAAATTCGCGCACTTCACAAAGTACCTCTGCTTGACTATTCTTGAACTTATTCGGGTCATACTCAAAATAGGTTCCCGGCAAGCGCACATTTTCCCCATAGGTCATTTCCGCCGCGGAATAATCATACCCCTCTCGCACAGAGGCATTCAATGACAAAATCACAAAAGGTAATAGCCGATCCCATGCCGCGGGATTATTAGCGCAACGCAAACCGCGCTTTATTCGTCGGATCCCCGTCTCGGAGATCGAATTCTGCTGTGGCGAAAGTGCCAACGAAAATGAATGCTTACATTCGAGCACCGACATGAACTTTTCCCATTCATACGATGTAAACACTGAACCCCGGTCGGACCTTATAACCATGGGTGCTCCGCGATCCTTTACAAAACCATTTATCAAAGCACGGATCACCGTGTCAGTATCTTGTCTTTTCATGGGGACTGCATTAGTGTAATTTGTTACACGATCAACGATGATAAGAAAATATCGATTACCATCTTCCGTTTCACGAAGCGGACCAGCGATGTCAATTGAAATGTCAGCATTGCGATCACTACGGCGCGGCACATGTTTTAATGCGGAGCGTACATGACGAATAATTTTGCTTTTGTTACACATCGGACATGCCCTCACTGATTCTCGTAACCATCTGTCCATGTTAGGGAAAACGTAATGCCGTTTGGCCAATGCCAACGTCGCGCGCATTCCGGGGTGCGAAAGAGAATGTACATGTTCAAACAATTCACGCCTCATCTGACGTGGAACCCACACTCGTGGAATTACAGACAAATTCTGGGATTTATCGGTGGAATCCGGCACGTGACAAACAACGCCCGTCTCACACCCCAACAGTTTCAACTCTCTTAACTGCAAACCAGTCTCATTCAAAGTACGCTCGCGAAATTCTGCCAATTCCTTGTCTTGCCTCTGTGCAGCTGCAACACGCTTTATAAAATCAGGTTTCAAGCCATCTGGCACAATAAATTCATTAATCTCCACGCGTGACAAACAATCGGAAACGGAATTGAAAATACCGCGGATACACGTAGTTTTGTTCACAAAGTAATTAATGTACTCAAGATACCGAAACATAGCTGGGTCAGCACATTCCTTCGGATTGATAATCATCTTAGCCAACACCTGACTGTCTGTGACAAGGCTCACTGACCTGCCCATGCAAAAATCTCGAAAATGCTGCAGAGCCATGTATACAGCGTACGTCTCTCTCTTCACAGCTGACCATTTTCGCTGAGACTCAGTTAAACTCTTGCTGAAGAAAGCCAGAGGTACATATCTCCCATTCTGGTACTCATTGATTACTGCGCCCAATGCAACTTGACTTGCATCTGTTACAAGCTGTATAGGTCCTTTGAATGTCGGAAAAGCCAGTCTTGCTGCATCTATCAAAGCTGATTTGATCTGCCCAAATGCATTCTGCGCCACACTGGACCATTTGAGCTTACTCCGAGCATTTGTTCTTTTCAATAAATCATAGAGCGGCTGCATAATTGACGAGCAATTTTTGATACTTCTCGAATAATAGTTGATCATGCCGATCATCCTTCTCACCTCACGAATAGTCTTTGGCACTGGAAATTTCACAATCGCCTCAACTCGTTTGGGATCTGGTCTGATGCCATCTTTGTCAATTAAAAACCCCAAAAATCGAACTGACTCTGCTCCGAACTTACACTTCTCAATAGACAACGAAAGGGACTCACTCTTCAACTTCTCAAAAATTACTCGCAACGTCTCCAAATGAGACTTCTCGTCAGGCGTTGCTACCACAATATCGTCACAATACAGAAAAGTATTAGGAATGTCCCCAAGCAACTCGTAAGCCAGTTTACACCACTGATCCCCACTGGACCGAAAACCGAACGGACACACATTGTACTGAAATTTACCGATTTCCTTAGCATAAAACGCTGTCAAATGGCGGTCTGACTCCGCCACTTCAATGTTGTGGTACGCGCTTGCTATGTCAAGAGTGGAAAATACCTTGGCCCCTGCCATTTGTGTACGCATCGACGCAATATTCGGTAATGGATAACACTGAGGAGCCACATGCGAATTCAAATAACGATAATCGATGCACAACCGCACCCCGGGAGGTTTCCCTCAACGTGACTCTGTTTTGGAACACACACGATCGGCGAGCAAAAATCCGAATCCGATTTTGAAATTACACCGCGCTCCAACATATCTTTAATCTGCCGCCGAACTTCTAACGAAATACTGGGGGTGGGATCGACCGTGGTTTCGGAGATTTCAAATACCCGAACGTCTTTATTCGCATGACATGTTTCATTTCGCGCCGTTTAACAGGTTGCCGGACCAAGATCTCCGGAAACTCTTTAAGTAAATCAGCGTATGGCGTGCGTTCACTCGCATCGATATGCGCGACAAGAGACGAAAATTTGTTCTGAGACAATTTTATTACAGTACTGCGGTCACGAGTCGCGAGTTCATCTAATTCTGGATCTAACAGCAACTTATGCTTTTTCATAAAATTCCAGCCCAATATTGGCTTCGACACTTCGGTTATTACACAAGGACATTCAAGTGGTTCATTATCACCAAACTGCAACATCAAAGTCTTAGTGCCATATGCATTTATCACGGAACCATTTGCTCCCCGAAATTGCCATTTCGGCGTATAGTGCCGAATCACATGTTCACTCGCTGGTAAATTAGAAATCATGGAACCACTGTCACTCAAGAAATTCAAACCATTTAATTTATCAAACGCATATGCCAAATACTCAAAATCAAAAGAATTAATACTTGGACCACTTGGATAGAAACCACTGCCATATAGTCATGAACTACGACCAACACATTTACGTTCACGATAGGCTGAAAAGCTCCGATCACCATATCGGTGATGATTCTGGCATACCCACTCAGTATTACTGCCACCTCGGGTACCAACGTTGCCTCCCCGATAATATCGCGTACCTCCGCGGTTTGACTGAGCCCTATTCTGCGTCATGGGAAAATGGTTCAAAGAGTCATCGCTATCATCACTTGGTTGCACTTTAACATCATCCAATTTCAATTCCGCCATTTGCTTCTCCATCCTAGCAAGTTGCTTACTTATCGACTCGATAAACTGCGTATCTTCCTCAGCTCTAACAACCGCGCGCTCCTTTTCCGGTTTTGCCACACTTACTTCATTAGTTTGAATGGAGTTATTACCCGGATTCAACCCCCCATTAAACAGCTCAACCGCGCGCTGACACATTGTATCAAAATCATCTCTATAATGTCCACGTAATGCGAAAGCGATGTCGGGCCTGCAGTACTGCAAGAACATGTGGCGCTTGAACCCCGCCATATGCGGTGAATTATCGGCCCCCGCACACAGTTGCCACTGTCCGCAAATCTGCCAAGCTTCTGCGATTTTCGACCAATTTCTGACACTGCAAACGTTGCGTTTTCGTAGTGATCGAATTTCACCTATTAATATATGTAGATGATTGCAAAGTGCTTTCAGTGTACAATGCTCCGTGCATTTCGATAGCATCGTTATCGTGCGTACAAGATCACAACGATATCATTGTATATTGGCGTACTGATAATCATCGTCATAGATTTATTTATTTAAATAATAGGGATGTGTGTGTATTGTGTACCTTTCGCAATGATTGCCTTCGGATTAGCTCTTCATCCGAGCTGAAAATGATTTGAGTCGCTACATTGCAATCCAGCACATATGTTTTCGAGTCAGCCAGCATATGCAGATAGTAATCAATGACCTGCGTTGTAAATAATCACCATACGAGTTCGAACTGAAGTAATAACTGCTCTTAGTTCTAGGTACATTCAATAGTCAATTACATTAACACGACTTACTTCACCGCTCAACCATTTGTCTGGACGCAAGGTTCCCAAATCTCCCGCGAAGAGCGTAGTTGAGGAAATATATGCAGCTACCATTTCAACTTCATTTCCTTTCGTCCAAAGTAATTCTAGTTCCTAGGGTTATAAAGTATATTGTACAGAAGTTAACTAAAATACCACGACGAATAACTTACTTCATTTTTTCCTTTGCCGATCTTTCTACGAGGCTCGTTGTCGAATTTCAATGTTTTTGATAGTTCTCCGGATGTAAAGCAGCCAGTCTGCCTTCTTTTCCTTTTTTTGAAAGTCGACTTCACCAATTGTTGTGTTTCCTTCGACAGTTTTGTTTTCCTTCTTCTTTTGAAACCGCGATGTAATAAACTATCCGCGAATATTTTAGATGACGTGACGATTTCTTTGTGGTATTTCAAAATGAATTTGTCAATTTTGCTACATCTTGTATTGTCCAAATATATGTTTTTCAGTTCATAAAAATGCTGCTCTATAATACCCTGTGTGCGGTTACAATCACAAATTGATTGCAAATTATTTTTCATACTTGCAGAGCGAATTTTTTCAAATTCCCTGCCGAATCTTTGATAAACAGCATTTGGGCAATCAGTTCCTGTGGCGTGGCGATCAAGATTGCCGAGTAAAAGTCCAGATGTAGCACCAAGTCTGGGAAATATTACGTTTTCAATTTTGGTAAAAAATGACTCTGAAAAATATTTGTTGGTTGTTGGCCATAGTCCGGGGTCATTTCCTTCTTGATAAGTTATAGATTTTTTAAATAATTCAAGTTTGTTTTTGTACCTCAGATAAAACGGGGATTTGTGTTCTTGACTCTTGTCGTGTATAATAAAATTCGCGAATACGTCATCGTCCTTTTGATACTCATAAAACTGATCCGGTAAATTTTTAAGGCTTTCATTTTTAGTCATATGAGATTGTAGCGCTCGGAAACTCTTTTCAACCCGGGGGGAATTTTGTCGCAGTAAAAGCACAACAAATAAGTGGTTAATAATGGCATCCATTTCGTGAATAGTTGAGGCTAGAAATATCATTGCCATCCAATGCATAGCATCGCGGTAGTACTTCTTAATGTAATATCTTTTGCACATAGTGGACGCGGCCTTCATGCAGTGGCTCAGGCAGTTGACAATTAGGGTTAAACACAAGTCATTACCCGACGCTTCACCCGTTACTATCCGGTACACACGATGATAATATTGGAGTCTGGTCTCACTGCAAAAGACGGAGAGAAAAGCGTTCCATAGGGCGACTGCGCCATCAAGTATTACCAATCTCGGTACCAACTTCGTCGAGCATGCATCTCTAAAACACCCGAGGAAATGTTTTATACTCTCAGTCGTATGGCACGTTGTAACGTAGCTTGCTACCGGTATCCCTGGCAGATCTTTGTAAGGGCTTCGGACCAAAATCGAATATATTTGAAAAGCTTTTCCTCCATCCGACCGAATAATTGTCCCAGTGGCATCAAAATACAAAATGTCTTTCTGGCACAAATCTTTGAATAATTCCATTTGAAAGGTTGAGAATAATGTGACGCTTAAAGGACAGCCTTGCCAGCCTCTAATGAATTGTGTTCCATCTTCCTCGTACATCTTCCTCAACAACTCAATGTTTCGGAAGACATCGGAAGTCCAGCCACAAGGCACACCAAACTTTGATTTTATTTTTCTTAAAACGTCCAATGACGGAGCGTATGTATGAGCTCCCGAAATCCGTTCCCTTTCGGTTTGGGCAACCCGGAGCTCTCTATGCAGCTTGGAAGGTTTTTTGCAGCTCAAATCTTTGCCAAGACCTTCACTGTCCGGCCCTCTCACCGGTCTCGATCGTTTGCACCCTATATGTTTTCGGCGTCCAGCAAGTTCCAGGTTACATTTTATTCCAGTTCCTTGGCGCACAAACAAGATTTTGCCTTCCACAGTACAATTACAGCATGTGTGGTGAGCACAGCGAAAGAGAACGTATCCTTCGTTGTAATTTTCAGGGGGGTTCAGCATTTGATTTTTCAAGTATTGATTCTTCACCACGGGTACGAACGGTCATAATATTGTGTCACTTTTTGAAAATTGGAATGTAATAATACGATTTTTTATTAAATCTGTTTTTCAATCTGTTCTTTGTCAATTTAGCCCAATCATTAAATTCGATGGTCCAAGTTCCGGATATTGCAACTTCATCTTCGTTAGTATTAAAAACATCCTCTCCAAAGCAGCCCAACCCAACAATCGTCTCCTGCCGTATCCAATCCTCGGATTCGCAAGTAGCGGGGAGGAGCTTAATACCGGTCTCAGCAGTGGAAGTAGCAACGCTGGCATGATCCGTAAGGAGATTACTATCGGCTAAATTTAGCGGAGTTATCGAAGGATTGGTGTATTCGGCTTCCACGCGATGGTGGAACAGATCAACGCCGAATCGAAAATCCGACAGAAGATTAATATCCAATGGATTTGATTGAGTTTCAGAAGGATTGGTGTCAAATACTCCTTCCACTGGTGGATGGTAAAATGAATGATCGAAGGTCGCATGAAAATCCTTCGCACCTTCGCACACGAAATGACATCGTTCCCATTGAGTCACACCAAAGCTTATCTCTAAACTTTGACGGTGAAATATGCATCTAGGATGAAACCACTCGGAACATATGTCGCAGCCTACCATAAATTCACTTGCGTTATACGGTGTCTTGCAAATGCAATAGCGATTTCCCAACGCGTCGGACGATTGGTAAGGACAAGTTGACTTCCCAGCGCTCGTGTCATTATTATCGGACGTAACGATTGCCGGATCTAGGTGCGCAGAACTATGATAGGGAGCAGAAGGAGCTTCTACGTCGACTTCCTCAGCCACTTCACACGTTTTTTCTATCTGGAAGAATCTCGTTGGGTCTTTATCAAACAACCAACAAATTTTTTTCATTTGTCCAATTGATGTACTTAAATGATTAGCCTTTGCATATTTGAATATAAGTTCCCACTTTCCAATTGTAGGCAAGCAATTACGCAATTTTGAATTCAAATATTCCTTATGGCGATTAAGGAAGCCTGTCAGTTTCGATTTCCTATCCTTGAATTTTTCCCACCTTTTTGTTTTAGCCAAAAAATCATCCATGTCCCATTCACTAAAATCGCATTCCTTCAGTCCCCTTTCTTTACAATACTTGAGCAATTCATTACAAATTCCATCCAGAGCTCCTCTGCGCGGTGGCTTGGTACCAAGAGGCATTTTCAAATCAGAGTCTTCCATTCCTGAAAAATGTATAATTTATTGATAATATATATATATATATTTATATGTCCTCATTTACAGTACACTTCTTTGATTTTTGAGCAGGGGCGGAAAATTATGGGACGAACGTTTTTGACTTACAGCACAAGAGTTGATAGATAAAAAATCAGATAAACTATGTTAGGGCAAGGTAGCTTATGCGCACAACAATCGACTCAAACTTATTGCTCAAAAATACGCAAGTACATTCTGAAGTTAGGCGAAAAGAGAGACATAGACGCGCCAAGCGGTATATGTGATTGCACAATGCGTAATTCACCTTAAACATGGCTGTTGAGACATGGCAATGCGTCTGTTTGCAGACTACAGATGCGTTTATACGTTGCATGACGAAATTGGTTTCAGTAATGGAATATGAAACCGCAATAAAACAGCACAGTCGAGGCACAAAGTCATCTCCCGCACAAAATACACCACAATGGTTCAAGCGCTGTACGAAACCGTTTAAAAGTAGCCTACAACTCGTTTCGGACAAGCTGCGAAAGCTGTGAAGACTTTTAAACGAACTTCGTGAAATTACGACGGACCCTTATTTTCATAGAGCAATGCTCTCCAACCGACTGTATCGCACACTCCGGGGTGTACCAATATTTTCACAGGGTGTACCACTTTAATGGGGTGTATTACAAAAGATCAATGACTGAGTGGCACAATAAATATGCAGGTTTATGTTTCAGACCTGTTTAGCTGATGTACAATTCATGGCATCACGGTTATCTCAATGTATGAAGCTTGTAACTTGTAAGTTATTATATTTGCGATGTCACAATCAAATATCTCTCTTGAAACCATTTGCAAATGTTACTTTTGCACTAGAACAGGGGTCACCAACACACGGCCCGCGAGGTATTATTTTGCGGCCCGCGACCTGACTTGAAAAAAATCGGAAGAACGCTTAGTAAATCATTTTGAAATGCTGAAATTGATTTCAGTTTAAACATATTGTTGGTGTTGTTAAAAGTAAGCCATTCTACTGTGGCCAATATCACTATTACTCATGAGTTGATACGGCTTTGGCATGGTAATAGTAATATCATTCCATGGATGAAGAATTTGCTGGTATGAATGGGCATATCGTCTTGACGTGCAATGGCCCACCACTGCCAAAACCGAGCTGCTTGAAAAACGACTTCGCACTATCCAAAAGACCATGCTTTACGAGGAGATAGTTGTCTAGCAAGTAGGCTAACCACAATATTGATTCTTTATTCCAGGGGTGGCCAATCTGCGACAGTAGAAGGGAAATTATGCGGCTGTCGACACTTTTAATTCAATTAGGACGTGTTGGCGGCCGTCAATATGCAAATTGAATTTACGAATTGACTCTTTAATTAATGATAGGCATGAATTATTCTTGAAATTTTCTTCGCCTTATCCGCGGTTCCATGCGAGTTGATTTTCGATTTTAATATACTAGTGTCTTTGTAATCTGAGTCCGACAGTACAGATGCGAACAGCAGCGGAATTTGATGCATGCACCACATAAAGAAATACAAATTTGTAATCGTGTTCTCATCATAACGAATAAATTGTATTCTGGTAGGCCTGCGTTTCCTGCGAATCCAATATATTTCCACTACCGACAAATCCGATGGGAGGTCAAGAAATAACTGCATGCAACTGCATGCAAGCTATTTTAAAACGCAACATCCCATTCCTTTCAACGCATATCAAACAATCACAATCAAGTAAATCAGAGATGTCAAACATACGGCCGCCAGACGATTTCATCCGGCCCGCGAAGCAATTCTGAGTAGGTTGAAAAATTCATCGCTCATATAGGTCACATTATAACCACCCGACTACTGGGTTTTAGTTCCACTCTAGGTACCACACCAGATACAAGCCGGTGAAATTGACGCTCAATTTCGAGACGGCAAAAAGTGCACACCTAGCTCGGAGGTTTATGGGAAATTGGTCCTACAAGTAGCTAGGCTATTCACAGAAGTGAAAACGCCAATGCGAAATCGTTATATGCAGTTCACACAAACGTATAATTCAAATATCTATGGTCGCACTGATGTGTCAATATCCGACCCAATTGGTCCCCGGATCGCTATTTAATAATAAGAATAAACCATTCTCCGTCGTCCGCGTTTACAGTTAAATATCTTGTATTCCTCACGACGCATACCGCCAGATTACGACTAAAGCAAAGGGTGCATATAAATACGCCAACTTATATCATCGTTAGAGACACTGTTCAATCGGTTCTCAACTGCATGTATTCAACCGGACAAGCATCATATTTTTGCCAGTTCCATCGCTCGAGAATGAAGGTGTTACGAATTGCTATAATACAACCCCTACGGCCAGTGCATATGCTTGTCAATAAACATTAAAGTGAAAAGCATGAGCACGAGGTAACATTTTCTTCTAACAATTCTTGAATCCGGCCTGCGACTTAATTTGAGTTTGACACTTCTGAAGTAAATGGTATTTTACATGACTTCGAGAGTTCCGACATGCTGAAACCGTGACATGGTAGCGCAACACCAATGGGTTGCGGGTTCGAGTCCGACCTAGGTCGACTCCGGAATTACTACCTAAGTGTTGGTGGTTCATCTAGGCTCCTCCTCGCCATCTCATCCGTGTGAGTGTAGTCTTATAAAAGCCTACAAGTGGACCGTGCTGTACAAGTCAGCAGCTACGGAGTAGCCTACAAATGAAAAAAAATTGGCGTGGTGTAAATCACCATAGTATTCGACAAGCACCACGGATAGGCTACCACACACAATAACAACACCAACTCGACGAAACTTCAACAGATTCACGTACAAATTTACAATACAAAAAGACAGCATTAAGTGAGGTTCCGATGTTACAATTGAGTTTCATGCATTCGTCGTGATTATATTTCGGGGCAATTTTGATTTTTGAAGTTTACCTATGGTCCACAAGGTCAAAAAGGCCGAGACACCCTGGTATAGATACATTTAAACAGTACTCACCTTCGTCAGAAACATTCGTTCCGTTGTGTTTTGGCGCCGCAATGATATATATACATAATATATAAATGTATAAGGTCGCCATCGCCATAATTAGCCTTTCGTAGTATTCACGATGAGAGATCCTTTGCAAGACAAACGCGGAAGGCCGAATGGCGTTGCGAGATATGTGATATGTTCAATCAAATGTAGTGTGGACACGTGCTTTATGCTTGAATATAGTTAGCTTATTTTATTATCTCGCGGTGTAAAAAGAATTGTATCATTTTCGTTCTGATGTCTGATTCTCTAAGATTAATCAACACACGGTGCAGTCCTTATAATTAAGATTTCAAGAAGTGCGATATGCCAGGCGCAACGAATTCGCGGGTAATTGTTGATCGCTGGCAACTTCGTTTTTGCAATCAACTGTAGGCTATACGAATATCGCGTCCACTAAACAGATTTTAATACCACGCGTCTCTCGTTTTTGCAATGCGAGGGGAAAATCGAGGGAAGAATGTTGATGTGTTGGCAGCAACTGCCATACCGATAGCTGATGTGTCGATTAATAGCGAAGGATTTATACAGAACTAGCCACTTTTTTATCGTTTCGACTCATTCCGCACATAATTTAACCATTTCAAACGGGTTTTCGCCCCCTTAAATATCATAAAGGCACCATATTTTCCTCAATATGCAAAAAAATACTATATTTGAACAGACAGCAAATATAAGAGGCTATATTTGTCATATATTTTAGGGATTTAAAAAGGGCGCCCTGCATTAGCGTCGACAATATCAGCCGGACTGTATAGGCTGAGATCGTGGAAATTTGAAAGTGTTTTTTGTTCTTCCACCAGAGTCACCACGGTTTCACAGCTGAGATGTCGGATCGACATCGCTTTGAGAATCATTGCTCTATTCCAGGGGTTCTCAACTTTCCTTGCATAACGGGCCGCATCTAAACAGCTAAAACCGATGTGTGCCGCAGAACATTATTACCGTAACATATATTTGTGGACTACTCTTATATTTAGGCTAATATAGCCTATTTACCAGTCGTATATGGGCATTGGGCATTTAGTACATTTATATGCATTCTACAGCATTAATGGACAACGTTCGTAAGCTTTCAGTTGCTGTTACTAGTGAGATTATGTCATCTTCCGACGGAACAAGTAAATCCCTTCATGAAGCGTGCATTGCATTCGGTCCCAAGTCGGTATGTGCAGTGTTCACCTTCAAACCCTTGCACCAGAGAACTGAACTCTCTGTTTCAATGCGTGAGCGAGCAACTATGAAATTACGGTAACTTTTTCGTTACAGAGGCCATTGTCATTTTGAGCTCCGAGTGATATGAGAAGAAGACTCATGTTCGAGGTAATTTCTGAGCAAACCAATCAACCCTTCTCCTTTCCATCCATGACTGATGCCCTGCAGCGAGAGTTACAGATGTCAGCTTTGTCAAGTTGATGTTGTTTGCTAGTTCCCACCCCCCACGTTTGCCCGGCCAGCATTACATCTACAAATATATCCACACCGATAGAATACTCCAATACAATTAGCGTTGCAATGTCCGTGGATATTGTGCAATGCTATGTTAAAGTAGTCTACGCGGCAACGTGTTTAAAAACATGTGAAACTGCAGCTTCGAAATTTGTTAGGTGAAGTTGTCCTTGCTGCGAAATTCCGGAAACAGCAGAGATTCGCACATTATAGTAACGTTTTGTTGAAAACACACCATTTCTAGCAGATTTCATGGGTTTAGCGATATACCAAGCAATTTTGAACCATGCGTCTTTAACGTCGTCGGCAATCTCAACCATGCCTCGAAATATGGATTGCTGGGCATGAGACCTAGCTAGCAACGCTTTTTTGTAAGATCAGGTGATATGTAGGGCTGGGCAAAATCGAGTACCTGAGTGATTCGATTCTGAATCGAGTATTTTGCTTCGAGCCGAGTCGAGTAATCGAGTATCACTTATTATGACGTCACATCAGTTTGGCAGATGACAAAATTCAAATATGAACTTTCAGCCTAACACAAATAATATAAAGCCTGTCGTACACCATGTAAAGGTAATTTGTAGCATTGCAATACGTGTAACGTATACTGTCATGCGAGCAATCGAAGTTTCAAGGCTTCCAGATTGGAAAATGGTATCGAATTATCATTTTCGTCGATAAATATACTCTTATTGACATGGAGCGTACGATTTCAGTACTCGAAAAAAGTCACCTTTTACTATTCGACTCGAATCATTAAGATTAATACTCGATTCAGATTCGAGTACTCGAATCATTGTGCCCAGCCCTAGTGATATGTATGTATAACTCCAGATGGAACGGTCCGAAGACCTATTCAAAACAATAGGAATCTAAATATCAAGAAACCAGAACACATTGAAGAATAAGAATAAATCAAACGAAACAGAGACGGTGCGATAAGAGAGCTTAAGTAGCTAAATTAATATGTAACAATACTATGCCGGTAGTAATTGCGATCATATTGAAAGATCTCGCCGGCCGCAGAATAAGCGTCTGTGGGTCGCATGAGGCCCGCGGGCCGCGGGTTGAGAACCCCTGCTCCAGTCGGTTATTTTGTATGTAGGCCTACATCGGAGTGAGGACGAAAAAACTCATAATGATGATCTAGATATCCCTGCGCGTTTCACTGTGCTGCTATTACCCAATTGTTAGCGAATAGTGAGCGAGGCAAGTTCATCTGTTTCTCATTTGGCTATCGTGTCTCTGCGCTGTCATATACGTAATAGAGTCGAATTTCACTGTCCTTGGAGAATTTGAGGTGGTTATGGTGCTCTGCCATTGGTAATATTCTGATTTTTGGAATCAGTGCGACAGTGGCATTTGATTGATACCAGTTCTTATCAAATCTAAGCTGTTTCTGATGAATTGCATTGTCGCAGGTGAGGCGCGAGTCGTTTGTGCCACACTTGCGCATCAACTCTGCTTTCGCGCTGTATTTTTGAGCAATAAATATGATTATTGGTGATGTTAGGTGAAATAAGGTTCAAATTTAGTTATTCATGAACATTAACAGAAAATATCAATCATTGAGTGTAGGCATAGCCTCACTTGCCTCTCTTGACCGCACGTTAGTAGTCAAGAAGTAGTCAATGTAGTCATTGTTGGTACTCAGTCAGTGTGGAAGTAACTTCGTAAACCTCTGCTCATGTCCAAGTCCAAGCCTACTACTTCAATTGGAAGTAAAAAATGTACGCAAGTAAAGCTTCAAATAGTGGCCGCATCTTTTAGCAGATAATTGGAGGTGAATACTTTTGGAATTTCGGGGTGTATCTTTGCGACCCACTCATAATAACACTGCATATTGGTGCAATTTTCGAATATAGATTCAGTTACCGCGGTACAGCGGGTATTTTCCCATTGGCATGGAAATAATGTCACTCAAATGTGGCACAAAGATGCTCCAACGCTAATTTCGACTTTACAAAATCCAAAGCCTTAAAATATAACCCTTTGAGTAAGCTGTGCAATTAAAAATCCTACATGAGTATTTGCAAAATCTATAAGTACTTCGTTACTGGTCACCTCTAAATACAACGTTATTTTCTGACAGGTTAAAATTTTATTGCTATACTGTAGTTGGTAATGCGATTATTGATATACATTTTTTTCAGTTCCCAGCTAGTTACTGACAATTACTCCTTACGAGTGTTAGCCGAAAGTATTCCGGTTTATTTTAAAACGAATATGTTATTCAATTGTATGCTGAAGTTCTTCACGTCCAAAAGTCTGTTAAATTAAAATTCGGCAGCGCCTATAAATATGATACGTATCTTTGTTTCTGATTATTGCGGAACGTAAATGTTTATGTGTTCCTTGATACAATTACACGCTACTTTTGCCGATTCATTCTGCATTGTCAGTTTATATGATAATGAAGTATTCAGCGGTGATGGAACGACAAAACCCTGCAGGCCCTAACTGCTATTGTTGCGACAGCTTGTGTCTAGAAGCGGTCTAATAGGGATTACAGAATTTCGCACCACAGGATTAGCAGCCTGTGGGTGTATTAAAAGTGACAATACATTTGTTACCAGTTCATAGTCACCATATGTGATTGTAATAATGAATTACTGTGATGAACGGGTATTCAAATCCGACCCATTTCACAGTGTGGTAGCTGAGATTGCATCATTAATCATGACACCATGTATTATAATAAGTAGTCTGCTATGTATAGTAGCCATGGAAACCAAATTAGCCTACATCAACTGCTTCGTTGTATTTATACCGTAATTACATAGATTATGGCAGATCCATTTACTCATTTTGTGTCATGATAAAAATTTAATTATAATGCGATTCTAATGTGACATAGTAGCAAACAATGCTAAATGTATAGCCGTGCAATATCAATCAATCACTAGAATGGCGGCGCTAAATAGATTTATTCGAGGCTATATGCGTGTCCAAATCAGTTGTGATAGCCACTTCAATCTTATACAGTCGTCTCCGCTTAATTGGGACACCGCATAACCCGGACAGCCGCTTTATTCGGTCATAATGCTCAGGAACGAAGGAAAAGTCAAAATGTCACGTAAATCTGCGGTTAAATCGGACTGCTCTAGTGTTCTGCGCAATTGAGACACACACTCGCGATTTCTATTGTTAGGGATGGCGCGATACGCAGTAGCCTACTCCGTTCGTACGCACGAAATGAGTGACTATGGTGAAACAATGACGATCATTGCGGTTACAATCTCCAATTAATACACACATGACCTTGCCAGATTCACAGTCGCTTTTAATTGGGTATTTGATGGTATGTACTTGGGCGTGCTTCTTGTAAAACAGATTGGTACAGTAAAGTAAACGAAGCAAAAAGTAAAGACGAGCACTTGACAGTTCGACAGTTAGTTGCCTTGGTGTGGATATCAAAAACTACCACTGAACACTGAACCCAATATATGCGCGTGGTACATAGTAATCAGGCCGTGTTATTTTTGGCATTTCAGGAGCCAGATGCCAAAACTGCCAAAAATAAAAATTTGAAAATGCCAAAAATAAGCAATTTTTGGCATATGCCAAAAATAACGCGGCCTGTCAAATAGTGTATTTCGTTCATGGTGTTGCGTTAACAGGACCGCGTTACAAGCGAGAAGAGCGTTTGTGAAAGGCAGGTTTCTTAATCTGGGTCCAGCTCACCCATTAGGGGTGAAAGCATGGTGTCCTAAATTGTGTGGGCACAGCGAGATTGAACGGCTGACTGCATTTGGTTTACGTAATGCTTCGTTTCTCTGTTTTATACGGCCAAAAGTGAGCGAAATTTACTGTCCGAATTAGGCGGAGTCGACTGTATAATCACTGCCATTTGACATCAGCATTCCTTCGGGTAATTTTAACCTCTCAAAATATCCATATCTCGACTAAATTTGTTCTTCCAAATCAGTACTAATTTGATCAAGTCTCGCGCTGGCGGCGGGTGATTGGCTCGTTTCAAGGCGGGATCGATAGGCTCAAGATAAAATAACCTCTAAGTACCCACTGGAGGATTGTGTATGCAGTGCCGCGGTTAGTTTTAGCGCGATGGTTGTCTCACGGGAATGTAGCAATAGGTAACAAAGTAACGATTCGCGAATAGACTGCGTAAAGCAAGCGGTCCCTGATGCATTCCAGGATAGGCTCTGGACCGCGCGGAGACTGCCCAAGCCCAGTGCCCAATGAGAATATGTGTAATTTTTGCTGGTAACCAGACTTAATCGAGACCTACGTTGGAGTAACAGCATGCAGTTTTAGATCAGCTATATGTACCATTGTAAACCTGTATTCCGGCAGGCTCAGAGGTGAGAGATGTCGTGAATAGAGGCCTGGCAAAACCGACTACCTGAATGTTAGGCTTCGAGTCGATTATCAGAATATTTCCGACTTTGACGTCACAGTAGGGTGTGAATGATGTGAAAAATTTAAATTTGTCCCTTTTATGCGACCACAAAGATAGAATCCCAGCTCTAATTCACATTAGAGATAACTACCGTAGGTCTTTCTGAGACATTGTTGTGGGTTGGTCACGACAGTTGCTTTGTATTACATGTTGCGTATGCTGCGTTACGACCAAGCGAGGTTTTGAGGCTTCCACTGTGGAATATATTATGGAAACTATAATTCTCGTTGATAAATTAACCCTTAGGCGGAAATGAGCGTATAATTTCAGTACTCAAACAAAGTCATCTTTTACCACACTACTGGAATCATTAGATTTAACACTCGATTTAGCTTCAAGTTCTCGAATCCTTATGCGCAGCCCAAGCTACAATTCGTGGAAAATTTTGTATTTCCTGACCATAACTATTTCACATGGCCTTGTGATGATATGGCATTAACTCAGAGAAATGTCTTTTCTACGAATCTCATAACTTCATGCACCATGTTTTGGATGCTGAGTTACTAAGAACTGAGATTCCGAGGCTCCTGTGGTGGCAAAAAGTATCTAAAATATTTTTTTCGTTCACAAAATAACGTTTAGTGCGAATGGCGTATTTGACAATAGTGCGGCTCACACTCGTGAGAACAATGCGATTTTGAATCATCAGTCAAGTTCCGTGTCTCCGGCAATTCACGACACCGCAAGATTTCGATGCAATGAAACGATAGGCAGGTTTCGAAGCTAATTGAATAAGCCTATAACACCCCGACATGACGATAAAGATTGAAAAACGAGTTGAAATGACGCATGCATCAAAATAAAGGGCTTCGATAAAGGTGAAGAGGACAGAGTTGTGCAAGTTACTGGGTCTTCAAAATGCGCAACTAGAACCAGAACTAAAACTAACCAACAAAAACACAACTAACTATATAGATTCCATTCCGAAGCGACGCGTCACGCATCACTGAATTGCTAATTAGTTAAGCTATATTGGATATAGAATGCGAATTCCAGTCCGACCGAAGTCAGCTCTAGAATTCCTACATTGGGGTTAGGAGTTTATCTACGCTCCTCCTCGCCCCGGGATCCGCGTAAACGGTGTCTTATAAAAGCCTAGAAGTAGGCCGTGCTACAAGTCGGCAGATACGGAATCAAGATTAAGACAATGGGTCTGGTGTAAATGACCATTGCACATTGCAGCCGACAAACATTATGAATAACACAAACAAACAAATCTTCGAGTTGGTTCGAGGTTGTCGCGGGCCACTATCAGTGTTGCCATTCTAGGTTCTCGGAAAAACACAAGATTATGTCGTGAAAAAACATTAGATTGGCGAAAAAACACTAGATTAGTAAATTGCACGAAAAATTTGCCATTGCCAAGTAATCATGATGACCAAGGTACAAATCCATAGATAAGATGTGTTCCACACATGAATTCGATACATATGTATGATATTCTGCTTGATTATTCAACGAAAATTAATGAAACGAATTCAATAGCGCATAGAAAAATCAAATATTGTCGCGTTCGAATTGAACAGGATCATAAAAATTATCTTTCGATTGTACACAAGTATCTTTTGTGTGGCATCTTGATCACTACCGTACATCTTCCACCAAACGACGGGAGATGTCATGTGAAGCATCTACCTTATTTCCACGAATGCAGTGCATGAAATGTGGCAATGCCAAGAGATTCGTCATGAGCTTCGCCAGTTAAGGAAATTTTAATTCACCGAATCCATTGTGCACAGATTTCAATTTTTGCAAAAATTCTGTTCGAGGGCATTGACTGATAGCCTGCAGCTGACCTTGCCAAAGCAGCCCATTCTTCCGACAAATCATCAAGTTCATCAGTTAATATCACAGAGGGATATTGCACAGCTATAGAGGAATGATAGATTTTACTATTCCTTGTGTTGATAAGGTTGGTAACGGATTTAATATACTCAAAGATGCTGTCCTCGGCAAATGAAAATCTTGCCCGAATCCGCAGACTGAGTTCAACTAGAAACGACAGAGCATCAGAGCGAAATCGCTCTTCATGTTTTTAGAGACTTTCGCTCATAAGTACGGATTTACAGCGGACCCTGTTACGTAATAATTGCTTGTTACTGGACCACCACAGCCAGAGAGACCAAATCGCCTTATTAGCGATAAATTTAGCGTTTAATTTAGTAGTCTAACGTTAGAATATTCATTGTTCGCACAGTTGCAGAAAAACACTAGATTAGCAAAATCGTGCGAAAAAAACACTAGAACACCGGGACGACCGAAAAGACACTAGATCTAGTGTTAAAACACTAGGAGTGGCACCACTGACCACTATTAATCACCAGGCGAGCAGCTCGAGTTAGACACCGCTGATCTTGAAAATGGCTGGTTAAGTAATCAACAGTCATACGCCATCGGCACACAAGAACAACAATTTATTAAGGAATTGTTTACGGCATTTTACACGTACGCATGTCTGTTTAAATAACTCTATAATCGCCAGCCTAACTTATGTATTATTCTTAATGAGGCGCAGTACTTACTAATTGCGTGATTAACACCATTTGATTTGATTACTCTTGGCTGCGACTTTGATTACTTCAGCGACGCTTAGCGCACTTAACAGAAAGTAGGAGGTCAACGGACTTGTGTGGCTAGTAAATTCTCCTATGCAGAGATATGATGTCAGTCATGGCACTTGATAGAGATAGAGAAACAAGCAGAGGTTTATAAAATATAGGTATATCTATGTACCTACAGTGCATTGTACAAATGTACTGTACATGAATTGTATATTCCAGAGAGATGATTAATAGTTATTGCTTTAGTCAAATCAGGAACTGCATGGGGCTTCGAATTAGCGAGAACTTCAACCAAGTTTTCTCTGTGCATTTTTGGTTGTGAATCGTGCATCATTTACATTCAATACGCGTAAGCCAGTGATGCCGTCCTTTTTTCCGCAGACTTGAAACTAGCCTTTCGTAGCAAATCAATTTAATATAACTGCGGTACGCCAATATGCATGCATGCACGTTGTAGGTCCATGCGGTATCAAAGGATACAGTAATATACGCAATTTTCCTTGTTACCTCGTTTAAGTCACGGTACTGCAGTGATATCCATCAAGATTTTATAGCATTTTGGACTGCGAGATCGCAAGCAAGCGGCCGTGCAATTACTATAAGTTTCACGTCCGGAAAAGTTGCGGCCGACATTCAAATCCATTATGCCGCAAGTTACGAATCCATTTCACCGGCCTTAGCGTGAGTTATCGCGATTAGCGTTTAGCGGCCTCCGGGCATGCGATAACGTAGCGTGGAAATTACATTTCTTGTCATTTTATCAATGAATAAATCGCCTATATTTTTAACTTTCAAGCTGTACCGACGTACCGTTCAGTTCATATTCTCTACTTTCTTTATATTAAATTTCAAGTTCTTCGAGCACAGTTTTTTATGTAATATACACTGTGCTATCGCTAGTGGAATTATTTGCAATTGCGCCCATGGTATTCGAACACTCTAGCGCCCATGCTTATGTCGGAAGAAGGTGTTTTCGCGGTTTGAAATTACCTTTGAACCGCTTCGCGTAAAAACAATGCGCGATCCGCGGGTTCCACTTCAAAGTATTTTCCCCTTTTTTGCGTGTCTGTGTCGGTGAGGTAAATGCCTGTCAGGGAGTGCAGTGGATTGGTTTTAGAGTCAGTTGAACAGTCCTCCAATGGGCTACAGTCGTCGAGGATCATCTTGTAGGTGGATATTGAGAATCTCCGTAATTACGTATCGCCAATTCACAGGCTTATGTAGACACTTTGTTTTTTTTTAAATGTCTGGTCTAGTATCGCGCATACTTGGACAACAAGATAAATGTAGTTATCTAATTAGAAGAATTAGAGCGAATGTAGGTAATTTTGTTCTATTTTGTGAAGCATTTCTTTGGCCCAATTCTAACTCTAATCTTATTTGTGAAATGATTCTATGCTTTCATTTAAATTTATAATTATTAATAATAATCAATATTCAATAATTGTCTTATTCTGATTCTAATCTAATTTGTAAAAAATTTATATATTCTAATTTTAATTCTATTGTAACTTCTGGTTCCCCTTAAACTGCTACGGAAGAACTGTATAGCGGGAAACGAGTCAAGCTTGATGAACAGGGATTTGCTATTCTCATGCTTATGTTATTGAACAATGATTTGATATGAGCTGTACTTCATTCATTTTTCAAGTTTTCAGGAATTCAGTAATTATAATTATAATATATTTTGTAATTTCTTTTAGCTATAATCCTGATTCTAGTCTAATTAGGAGAAATCTGTCTAGTTATAATTCTAATTCTAAGCTAATTTGGAAAATCTGAAAGTATTTGAGTCCATTACTGGTCTGACGCATGCACAAACAGAATATGAGCCGTCAGAAATGTCCTTGGTAATAATAGCTTGCCACACTTGCGTGTATGGGAGTTAATGTTAAAGTTAAGGTTAGGGTTGGGTTGGGGTTAGATATGGGGTTAGGTTAAAGTTAAGGTTTGGGTAAGGATCAATTTTAAGGGTTGTAGTAAGATACGCAAGTGTCACATGCTCATTGCTCACCGACTGCTTTTCACTGTGTCGCATGCTTAAATGTTGGCCAACCCGTCAGAATATGTGCCGTTTTGCGTAAAAATGTACATTTAGAGACATGCTTTTTCGTGTCAATCCGACGACCTTGGAGAATAAGGCGTGTTTCAGAGGTAGATTCATGTCATAGATCAGGGCGGGGGCGGCATTGAGGGCTGCATTCGGAATCGGAATCTGTTCACGGGACGGATCATGGTATAATCGGGTTCTTGAGTCACAACATAAATTCTGACATACCGATAATGGAAAGACAACCATCTATTTGATCAAAGGTAACCGGATTAATTGAGATTGTAGAAATATATACGAAAATGCCGTAGAAAATTGTTTGTCTCAAGTAAGAATTTGATTACAGTCGACACGGGAATCGCTATAAGCAGGGCATCCTCATTAACCAATTTGTATGAATTAGGGATGAAAGAAGGCTTTTGGTTCCGCTGAAAAACATGACAATTTCAATCTGTTACCGCTGACCTGCTCATAGATTAACAGGTTCGAATTTTGATTCAACTATTCAGAAAAGACAACTCTGCCGGCAGCATAAACCATGCACTTTTAGATTCCGA
>NW_027648650.1:21526-96347 GCF_051294905.1 Botryllus schlosseri
CTGAATGCGATATGCCTTCTGTCATAAAGTGTGTTGTCTGGATGAATACTGAAATTATGAAATCCTACAATTTATTCGTTGCAAGATGAAATACAACGTTTAAATGGATCATGGCAGGAATTAGATATGTATTATATTAATACAATACGATCGACGACTATAAATTTTATCATACAAGATGAATTAAAATATGGAAGGGAACGTTTAAATTAGATATTGTTTATGCGAATTCATTGGCGTTTGCACACCTCTGCGCGTGTTCCTAGCAGCGTTGGACAACTAGAAAATTTCCAGTTATCCCGAATTAGTTCAGAATTAGAATTATAGCTACACGTTTATTTCCAATTAGATTAGAATTACATAATTAGCAGAATCTTAGATATTGAATTCAGTTAATATTATATCATTCTCTTGAGCATGAGGATAGCAAACGTCTGTATACAACAGGCTTGGCTCGTTTCGCACTATACAGTTCTACTGCATTTCCAGTAAAACCAGAAATTAAATTAGAATTGAAATGAGAACCATGAAACATTTCACAAATTAGATTTAGCGGCATTTCGTTCTTTTCAGTCTAGCTAGAGAGCCAGAATTATCAGGTCGTCCAAATCTGTTTATTTGAGAGCTAGTTTCTAGCTGGGCCGCGTATTCTTCCTCTCATCAATATTGACAGTTCACCGTATCACAGAGAGATATATTCCCACTGTGCGTTCATCGGTCATTTAACGTCTTTTCACGTTATCTCGATAACTAAATTTGTAGTCTGTTTTGAAAGTTCTGCAAAATTGATACTTCAATACATCCGTTATCAGTCTATCGGCATGTGTGGTAAAATAACAGTGTCCGGTTAGGAGAAGGTTATGCAACGCCCAAAGCCTCTTCACTGTAGTATTTACTCATGAGGTCACTTGGGAAACATTAATCAGAATGTAAAAGCGCGTTAACCATGTCCAGTTATACCACCGGGCCTTATGTAACGGTGTCAAATACGCATTCTCGGAGTAGGATTACAGTCTGAAAGAAACTCTAATCCGTCAATATATTTTCTTCGCACCGGATATACTCGCGAGAGATAGGAATGTGCGCCCTTGTGTTGGCTGTTGGCACATAGCGCATTGCATCGAATTCTTTCGAGAAATCGAGAGATAAGACTTGAGCCTGAAGGCGTCTCGTTGTTTCAATCGGCTTGTAAGTGCGCCGCAATCTCTGCGCTGGCGGGTAGCGTGCGTCAAATTCAATAGTTTTCGTTTCGCGAAATGAATATCCTACCTTGGAATGTATTCGGCAATCGTACTCAGTCGGTACCGCTTGACGCCTACACGTGCGAAAGATTGTAATAGAAGCGTTCAATAGTCTGAGAGCCGTAATCATTGCAATGCCATTTCAATGAAAAAAAAACATTGGTTTTAAAGTCCATGGCATTTTGAATTATAATAATTAATTTACACCACTATCGTACATTACATGCCCTGTTTTCGTTTCAGCTTCTCATGTTTTATTCATTACAGCAGGACTACTCAGCAATTTTTAGCAAAGTCTGCTTCGTTCAGTTATAACTCTCATGAAATAATTGGCAGTCATACAAATGTAATACGGTACAACTATACACATAATCCGGCAAAGTGGTATTGCCAAAAGCAGTCAGCGAAATCTATCAATTATTATGTTAGTGACAGCTAGTGGGAGAATTGACAATTTCTTGCTCGCTTTTTAAATCATGGTTTAAATGTGATGTGAGTCGAAGGCAATGGTGAAGGTTTTCACTGGTCAGTGGTCATACAGCTTCGAGTTTGCTGTTTCAGCCGTCCTCGACCGTGGCATGGTATGCGATTGTGAACACGTCCCTGGGTATTTAGTTCGTCGTCATATATTTCGCTATGAATACGCATGTCCAAGTTTTACAGGAACTCGATAGCATGCGCTGAAACCGAATATATAAGCGTATCGTAGGACTGGAACTGTAACCGTTCAAGTTTCATTTAACTATGCAACATGGAGAATTGAACATAGGTAGTTAGGTACACATGGCATGGTGAAGATTTAGGATAGCCTCACAGCGCTGCCGTCGATCGATCCAAAACGAAAATCTCCTTATAAATTCCATTGATCGCGCTCTGCATTTACAGCCGACCATGTCCAATTGTCCATGTCTGTATTTGAATTGAATGTGTTTTTTCTACCTCGATAAGAATGATACGCATTGAATCATCTGCTATATACTTCTGATTCCATCATGAGCCACACATTGGCACTGGATGAGACGTAACTGAGTGTTTTTGCATATTACGAAGATAGCTATAATGACTGTATATGGTAAAGTCGAAGTTTCGTTCATAGCAGCGGCATGATCAAATTATATAATGATAATCATTTCCATTATCTACATCAGTGCGTATGGATATGACTTCAATTGTGAATGTATCTTGAGTGGGACCCCTTCCTTTATAGATAATCTCTCTGAATAGGATTTGACCTTATCTGGTGTTAAGTTTAAACTGTACTATGGCGAGGAAGAAAAGTTTCTAGATCAAAATTATTATTCATGGATAAGCAGAGAATCGGATTGAAAACATAGCTGAACTCGACCTGATTTGCAAGCGACACAATATCGATTTGTTCTGCGCAAGGCACCATGTTTGCCTTCCAGAAAAATCACTATAACGTCAAACGACTGGATTTGACTTTAAAGCTAATCCTAATTTACCTCTATACGTGCAGTCTTGTACCCTGTTTGGATTACACCTCAAACACGGGCGGAGCGTGTTTAAACCACACAATTTTGGATATGGCTTTAGAGATTAGACAAGGAATTCGCAAGGGATAAAAATTGGATTTCAGTCACTCGACCGTCCGAGTCTAGCCGTGAACAGCGGTTTTCCTTGCTCTGCATCTGCGCATATTTGTGTAACGCCGATATCAAGTTTCGCAAATAGGATAGTCCAATTAATGTTTGGAGACGGATATGTAGACAATCTTTATAGACTTATATATTCCGATGACCGCGTAATCAGAGAGAGCTTATACGACACATGGTGCATGGTTATGATCTAGGCTAGAGAGAGGGAGAGGGAGAGAGAGAGAGAGAGAGAGAGAGACTCTGATCAACTCTGATCACACCCGTAGCAAACCGGGTTGAGCAAACTTTTGAGCTCGCGGGCCACACTATATAAAATTGGAATACTAAGCCCAAATACAATATTGTGATTTGATTATATAGTGACCGACAACAAGGAACGAACATTGCAGCAAACATTGATTTGATGATAGCGTACACGAGTCAGTAACATTGACGAAAATTTATAAGCTGGTCTCCCTCATTGTCAAAATTAGATATGAAAGTCGGTTGCCTCGATTCTTTGAACTGGATGTAAATATGAGTCTGTGCGCAGCGATCTGTTCATCAATCTGCTCATTGTACTTTCGGTTTAACTCCAGGACACGCAACGCTGACAGTAACATAACCATATAACCTTTGAATGCGCTTCTACAATATATAAATATTGGAAATATAAATATTTGTACTATATATATCTAAAACACTCGCGAATCGGTTTTCCTGACTAGCCTACAGCACTAAAAGTAATAAACTTGCTCCTGTTCCAATCAATAATCACACTTGTGGTCCGAATTAAGTCATTTACGTTCCACCTGGTGTGATGTTAAGTAATTGAACCTTTCAAAAGCATTTGCCGCGAGGTCGGGCTATCGCGCCATCAATAAACTAGAATAAAATACTTTTAGAATATAACTTATCATTATCCTGTTGAAATATACTAGGAAAAAGTTGAATCAAGTCCTCACAGCAATTTGATTTTTAGCACGCATTTATCAATATTTTTATTACTTCTCTTGAGGCTTTTGCGGGCTGCACAAAGCGGTGTTGCGGTCCGTAGTTTGCACACCCCTGAAGTAGACTATCTCTACACGGCGGTCTAACTGTAAAAATGCTAATTCTATAATATATACAATTGTAATGCTATTCGTAATTCATTAGAGCAAGCATATCAAATTGGGATATATGGCAGACTTGCACAACTATAGAAAATGTTCTAGATAAGATTGGAATTAGAATTGCCGAATTTGCGAAAACTTGGAAATTAAATCGAGTTCAGTTCATATGAAATCATAGCTGATTCCCACAAGCATGAGAAAGGCAATGTCTGCACAGCAAGCTTAGTTCATTTTGCACTATACAATTATCCTGTAGCAATTTCAGGAAAACCAGAGATTGGATTATAGGTAAAAGACCGTCATTGCGTTCTAGTTAGTCCAATTAGATACCTAGAATTATTTAGTTGTTCAAGTTTGAAAAGTAGGACATCGGTGTCAAAATGACGATAGAAGGTGATCAAGTAAACCTTTGAAAATCTATCATACGAAATTTCTTATGAATGTTATAGTATATTAGTAAGGTTTCCATTGGGTGGGGGTAACTATAGGGAATGTTTTTATGAATTATCCATTGTCTCATCACAGAACAAATAATTTAAGTTTATATAACACCATCGAAATGAATCAGAGATGTCATATTGAATAATCTGTCTAGTAGTCAAGGATTGCTATTCATTGTCAACTACTCACCCGGAAAAAGTCGCCACGGAACACGAAGGCATCTGATGTTAGAAAAACTCAACAATGTAACCACTGTCCGCGCTTTTATAATTACTGCACCTAGTTTAGATAATTGAAAGCCTCCGGTGATGTTCCGCGAAACATCGCATGAGCCATCGTAGAGTTATGCGAGGATGCCACACGCATTTTGGAAATGTATTGAACCGAATGAACTAATATTTATCGAGTCGCAAAACAAAGCTATTTTCAGCGAGGTCTGTTGCTGTATGTGTGGACAGAAAGGAATAAATGTCAATCGTGAAATGTCTTCCATATTATCGCACATGTCGTATTGTTTAATCGTGTTCTCATTGCATCATGTCTTTAGTAGCGTATGCTGGTATTATGCTGCATTCATATATTCTACAACAGTGTTTAATAACCTTTTTAGCGCCTCCCGTAACCCTTGATCTTTCAATACAACTTCGCGTACCCACATTAAATTCGGTACCTACATTAAATTCGAAAATACGATTGACATAATTCGCACGTAGCGAGAAGAAAGTTTTTAAGTTGATAAATCAGCACAGAAAATCATTAACTTATTGTTGGTTTGCAAAATAATTTTGGGCTCTACATAGCGTATAGCCGTAATTCCACAATGCATTTCTAACCTAATTTGGTGATTCGTATTCCCAATGGCTTCACGGACCCCTCGTGAAGAACCCATGTAATTTATGCAATATCTCTATATAGATAGGGCTATACAATTTAGGATAATCTTAACTAGAGCGTGGCCGATTATTATCGGTTCACCAATAATATCGGTATCGGCAATTATAGGTAAAAATGAATCGGCAATTTTCGTGACGTCAGAAATTCGCCTAAAGTATATAGCAGTGGTTCCCAGCGTGGACGATTTGGCGGTTTAGGCGGGCGAAAATGACGAAGGGGGAGACGGGTGAAAAACGAAGGGGCAATAGGGGGGCGATGACGCGTCAACACGGCTGACCTTTTTTTTTAAGTCAACCCACGGAAATATTTTGTTGCAGAAGTGTCAAATTCGACATCAAGCCGAAAAGTTGACATTTCTTTAGTCAACCCGACGGTGATTACAGTTTGTATGCCCATTTTTCGATACACAAAATTTGGGGGCATGATCGGTGTTGAGCTTGAAAACGGGGCGATGGGTCGAAAAAGGTTGGGAACCACTGGTCTATAGCCCAAATTTAGGATAGTCTCAACTAGAGCGCGGCCGATTATATTATCGGTTCACCAATAATATCGATATCGGCAATTTTAGGTAAAAATGAATCGGCAATTTTCGTGACGTCAGAAATTTGCCAAAAGTCCTAGATGCCATATCTCTTGAATATCGTCTGAATATATCGGGGCTATCGGTGAAAGTGCTAGTTATCTATTTTACAGGCATCGGGTCAGATGTCCAATCGGTGTCATGTATTCTTACCTATATACCACCACCTGAAGATATATATAATAATGGTTGTGTTGTTTTTATTGTTTGGTGCTCGTGATGTTTCGTCATTATTAGGCATTGGTCACTGCGGGGCGATATTCTATTTACTCTTCCCGAGCATCCGATTTATAGCACTATGTACTTCTTTCGCTTTATAATTTTATAAAACATGTAACATACAAGATATAATACCTAGATATAAGTATAGAAGCCTGGAGACATTTGTCATTTTCGCGCTTACGAAAATGAACTCTAATGTGGCAAGGACTTAACTTGATTCAATCTATTAGTTTTTGGGAATTCGGTAATTCTAATTTTAATTTGTAAAATCATAAAATATTCTAGTTCCCCCACACTGCACCACTATAACGACTGTGTAAGTGTGTATAACACAACACAGCTGATGCTATTTCCCACGCTGGACACGCCAATTTCAGATTACAGCCGATACCTTTTATTATTTCCAATTTGGTGCGTATATCATAATAGTCAATACATGCGCGTTCTTGATGGTTTTATGTTACTTCGTGTGTCTTCCCATGTTGTGTACGACAGGAATAGGCACGCTGCATTTTGGACTATTTATATACGAGACCAGTAAACTGCAGTACCTATAGTATCCCAACCAAGCCGAGACCATACTTGTTATGTTACTACTAGGTGAACTAAGGCTCAATTAGCAATGTATTGCGTGGATTTGCGTTAGCGTAGGCGCTTTTTAACCACACTGGTTCGAATGGCCGAAGTTCTTGTTGCGCTAACAATCGCACCAGTGAGTCGTCGCAAAAAGTTGCTGAAATCACATATCATCTCCTATTTGGCAAGGTCCTGTAGCACAGGTGTAACGTACGTAATTTACCGTTATCGATTTTCTTGACCAGTGGCTTCTATCCGGGATTGAAACGCTGAGCCAATGTCTGTGGTTCGCCATAGGTCAAGATACGCACCCGACCAATAGAGCAGATGTCTGATTTGCAGTAAATATTCCTTATAATCGTTTTGTTTTGTGTGAAAATAGTGTTTTCATGGTTTTGTTCTTTTACCACTGTTGCAGATGCACGGTTCATTTTGTGCACAAATATTGTTTAGTAAATGTATTAGGTTTTCTTTTATCGACTTGCAGATTAGCGTAAACGATCCCTAGGTTATAGTAATGGTTAACGATCACTGCTTTAGACAGTTTGGATGATTGTACAATCTGCACGTAATTTATAGGCGGATAACGGGGATCAATCTTTCCTGTACGGTGATGTAGTATCACTGATGTTTTCAAGCGACATTCTTGGCTATTGATGTGAGTGTTCCATAGCGATTTACCCGTGTTTTTCGTACACGTTCATGTCGTAATTTAGTACGATCGAACCTTTATTCGCGGCAATGTAGAATGTCACTGAACCAACGGTGTAGACGTGAATGTTCGGTCCTTAATGGGGCGTCTGTGCTCTTGATGTTGTCGCCTGTAATCAGTATTTACTAAGGTAGCCTGAAATGTGTTATGGATGAACTCGTACAAGTATGAGCGAGTCAGATCGTAATTGCCTACCGCCTGTATCTAACTGTAGTATCAGAACCCCCGCGTCAACACGGTCACATTGACAGACATAGGTTTGTCTCCAAAATAATAGAAATTGATTCAGTGAATTGGTGTCCAGCGACACGACCGTTCGGTCATCAAGTCAGCTGGTCACATTATAAGGTCATATATGCGTCTATATGTCATGAATATAAATATAAATTGTAAAAGGTTTAATGCAACAAAATACATAATAATATATTTGAATGAAATATGCATATTTTACACGAATATCCCTACATCTATGATTTGGAGTATTTACTGTAGTCAATCAAACTATACGAAAAAAATGACTATATAAAATCAAAAGGGGGCAAAAGCGATCAACGATGACAAAACTAATTTTCTTCAGCTGTTTTTTATATTGGTATTTGAAGTAATTAAACAACATGTTTTTCAATTCGGTTGGAACCATTGTTGCTGACTATGATTCGAAAGATTTGCAATCCTGAAATAATTGATCTATCTAATTGATATATCTATTAGAATTCTCTTGCTTTATCTCTCAGATTAGGCTGGGCATTGAAGTCAATCAATTCACTTTGTTGGCACTCTATAACTTCATAAGTGCTTTCGATATGACACTATGTATTTATATATCAATATGAACACGCGTGTGTATGTACTTGTACGTGTGTGTGTGCGTGTATGTGTTATTTGTGTACACTGTACATTCGACCCGTTGCATTACCAGAACCTTCTCGGGAGAACTCAAATTCGAGAAACATTGGGTACACAACTGCAGTGTGCAATTGGATATTATATTGATATTGAAATATACCATAATATGACCGGCTAACACTCGTCAGGGTAATCGTATATGCAACTAGCAGAGAATTGAAAAGATTGTTGATATACTATGTTCTTCCCAATTGTCTGCTTGTTGTCGACTATTTCCCCTGACGAGTGTCGGCCTAAAATATTCGGTTCATTTCAATATGAATTGTACTAAAATTTGAGAAACCTGCAACTTTTGTTGGTGTTATTCTAACAGTTTTTCATTGCATTAAATTTTTCGATGCTTATATAATTTTCGACATCACATAATGCCTCTACATGCGTTCTAAGTCGCATTAGATTCCATTTCCAAATTCGTGTGCAATAATCCTGCAACCACGTACATATGGTATGGTATTTTTTCTTCCGAATTCCGAAAGGTTTTCATCGCTGACTATACGGATATCAGTTTCCGAATTCCGAAATTTCTGCGGCTTTCTAAATGTCTGCGATTCTAAATATGTTCGGACTTAGCGATTATCCGGGCATAAATCTTGGTGAACCGCGTTTCGAGTTGTTCAACTGTAGATTGCTATTAGGGCTGCGCTCACTGTGATACGAGTGCTCGAAGGTGATTCGGGTAGGGAGAGATGATTTTTCTCGAGTACTGGAATTATACGACCTTTGCCACTAATGGCAGGGTTGCCATGCGTCTTCTATTTTGACTTTTTTGAAAGTGTCTCGGAGGACACCCAAATGTCCTCTTTTTTGAGAATTTCGGTTAAATATAGGGCGAAATTCGGCTGAGATACAGTAAATCAGCACTGAAGTAGCACTCCGGCGACAATTTTGGGAGCTGAGCCGGAAACTTGACCTTTTTTTAGTTAACCAACCGACAGTGTGAAAGAAAAACTGTATTTCGGGAGCTGAGCTAGAAAGTCAACTTTTAGTTTTAGTCAACCGACCAAGAAATGCAGAAAGTTTACCATTTTTTCAGAATTTTCCTCCGGTATCACGAGTCTGAAAATTTTGAAAAAGTATCCTCCAAAGTATGGTAACCCTAACTAGTGGGTATTTTCCACTGTAGAAGCCGTGACACCTCGTCAGGTTGTATCACAGCATACGAAACATGGAGTGCGGAGCTACGAACGTTAGTGAAATCTACATATCCGTGACGTCGTGATCAACCTACAGCATTGTCACAACGTGTTATGAAATAGAACAGAGATAAACCAAATTATTATGATGTAGAACTGGTAATATATTATTTTTGGTAGCATAAAGGTACATATTTCAGTGATACTCTTATCCTAATTGCTATCGTCCGTATGCTAGTAATCCATAGTTTAACCCGCATATAAGAACTGGCCAGCGTAATAAACAAACACAAGATATCCTCGGGTTATCACAGTATCCACGCGACGTTGGGTATTTGTTTTTCCATTAAGTAGTGTTTAAATATACTATAGGAATGGCCTCAGCGATCAGCTAATCAACTCAACGTGAACGTCGGTATTGCCGACGGCGGTCGTACGCTGTTAGTCGCGACAAGCTCTGATACGCGATTCAGCAATCTAATCAAGCAGTGCTGGCGTCTATATTCAGTCAAGTTGATAGCGACCGTATGTAGCGGTGTGTAACATCAGGCGTGACAAGTCACATATCCAGAGTGGGATCACTAAAATATTTTCAGGTTTTATAGATTAGATTATAATTACAATTAGAGATACACAGTTTTCACTAAAATAGATTAGCATCAGCATTGTAGCTAGACACAGTCTTTGTCAAATTTGATTAGAACAAGAATTGTGGCTATACAGTTTTTTCAAATTAGCGTAGAATTAGAACTATACCGTAGCTAGACAGCTTTTTCTAAATTAAATTAGAATTAGAATTATAGCTGCACTGCTTTTTTCCAAATTAGAGCAGAATTAAAATGAATCAATTCGTAAAAAACTCGAATTGAATCAAGTTCAGTAAATATCAAATCATCTAATCGCATAAGCACTGGAATGACAAACGTCTGTGCAGCAAGCTTGGCTCGTTTCGCGCTCCACAGTTTTCCTCTAGCATTTACACGAAAACCAGAATTAAAATTAATACATTTCAGATACATTTCAGATTTCCCGAATTATATTCAGATTATTTACAATTAGATCAAATAAAAAACAATCAACAATTTAGATTGGGATTAGATTACTGGCATTTAGCTCTATATAATGTGAATAGACAACTAGAATTATCTAGTTGTCCAAGTCTGCCTGTTATCAGTGTGTTCTGGCCGAGATATTTACGTTCGAACCGCGCAGATTAACATGTAGGTCGAAAAAATTAATTACTGTGCGATGTACCTACAAGTACCACTATGATTGCCGCATACCTTAGGAAAATTCACCTCAGTATCGGAGCCACACCAAGTAAGGGTTATGACCTCGGATTTAGAGGATTAATGTTGAGCGCGGAGGGTGCAGTGTATGTCGGTAATCATTCTGACCTAAAACTGATGTATGGTTTTCCGTGTCAAGCCACGGTTCCTATCGGAATTGAAGTGTCGCGTTAGGAGAAATGTTGGTTCGTTCGCATTGACATAAGCCTGCCTTGTTAGTAATTGCATCTCCATATGATTGATAGAAGTTGGTTACGTGATTGTTAGTTTTACTTGGCTGTGCAGTGTGCAATGCTCAATAACCGATATTGCTTCCAGCCAAGGAAAGGCTATAAACGTTGCAGAAACGGCATCGATGATGTTGATAATACTGGTAATACTTTATTATTCATCATAGGTAATACTGAGCGCATCATTTCCTCGATGATTCGTTGCAGAAATCTTTAATGTGTCGAGACTTGGCTGTTTCTTTGCCTTCGTAGCAGACCATCGCGTAGCGCGTTTGAATTTGAAAGAACAGACCGAAAAGAACGTAGATTTTCGTATATTGACGAGCTTGGGAATTTTTTTGAAATGTAATTCTGGTGTAATACCGTATATTTTCTTGTGATTTATCTCATAAATTAGGTACGTTAAATCAAAGAGACTATTGGAGTGCGAAACCCCAATATACGAGTAAACAACATATTAGCATCGAAGTAAATCGGAAAATTTTCGGCTGCACACTCGTCGGGGGTAATCGTCAGCAACTAGCAGAGAATTGAGTGTTAGCCGAAAATTATTAATATACTTGGATCAATATATACTACAGTTGAAGAGATGTCTTCTCTAATTCCGTCCCACAACACTCCTGTTTTCAGTAATTAACGCCGTTTACTGCTTTTGTAACCTGGCAGTGTGGCGCTTGAACAGCTGTAGTTCATGTCTTATTTTCATAATTGTGCTAATAAAATATTTGAATTTAAAAGATGTGTCTATTATATGCGAATATTACAAAGTTCCACATCAAATGAAGTTTGACATGGGCCTCATAATTCATCACGTGCATTGAATGAAATGATGATTGATTCTTTTTAAATTTAGGCTAAGCTATGAAATTTAGTCGCCTGTAGCAATCATTTTTGGTGGCATCAGAGACTGCGGTACCTGAGAATTTGTGAAAGATTATTTGAGATCAGCGGCTAAGAGCCTCGTATATTTAGTCAAGTTGATCGCATTCCACACTGAGTAAGCACCAAGCACGCGCGTCATGTATTAAGGCTGCAGTTAAAGCAGTGGTTCCCAACCTTTTTCCACCCACGTACCATTTTGAGGTTTTATGCAGTGCCCGCGTACCACCTATATAAGTTACGCGCGTTACCACCATTTATGACGTCATACCCACGTATTTGGACTATGTGAGGTGTATTAAAAAATTCTATTAAACTAGGCCAGGGATGTCAAACATACGGCCCGTGAGCCGGATCCGGCCAGCCAGACGATTTTATCCGGCCCGCATAGCAATTCTGAGTACATTGAAAAAAGATTATATTATCCATCACATCCACATTAATAAACTAAACTACAACGTCCGGGTTGGCAGTTGAATATCTTGTATTCATCACAACGCATACGCAGGGCTAACGCCAGATTATGGCCAACCTTTTTGCCATTCACGGTCCCAATTCGACCACTCGTGTGGCCTACGGCCGCATTCCAGGGCATAGTCGTAATTAACGAGCTGGACGCCAAATACCCTGGTTAAAGTGACTATGTCCATTTCTGTTGAACTCCGGACTAATCTATTCAATGATAGGCTTACTATGCGCACCAAAATCGCGAGTGGTCACTGGTAATGTTAAGGAAGGAAGTGCTCATAGTCGCGCCAAGCGCGAAAAAAGTTCAGACTCAACAATGAATTTCGTCATTGAGATTAGTAGTTTTACATATCACCATCAAACATTTATCCTTTCTCATCCCGTGTGATCAGATTCACTGGTATAGAGTTTATGTAGGGGTGTTTTCGAAAATTTAAAGCAAGTTATAAATTGTGATGCATCTTCAGTGGGCCAATTGGTATTAGTCACTTTGTAGCATGCTGTTATTTCTTGTCCTCCCACCAGGATGGTTAGTAGAGTGAGGATCACACGATTCCGAGTTAGTATAGTGAGGAGCACACGATTCCGAGTTGATATTCCCATGTGAGGCGCATCATTTTCACCGATGTTCGCATCTGTATTGTGGGGCTCTGATTGCAAAGGGTGCTACTATATTAAAATCGAAAATGTAGTTGCATTGAATCGCACGCAGCGCGAAGAAAATTTCAAGATTAATTAAAATCATACAATAAATCGGGAGTCAATTCGTAAATTTGAATTGCATGTCGACGGCTGCCAACACGTACTAATTGAATTGCGTGTCTACGGCCGCACAAATTCCCTCTTACGGCCGCAGGTCGGCCACCCCTGCACTAAACCAAATGGAACACTGAAATATGACTACTTGTATCGCCGGTTTAGCGGTTCTCAACTGTATTCAACCGGACAAACATTATTTTCGCCAATTTCATTACTCGCAAATATTGGTGTTGCGTCTCGCTAGAATGAAACCCCTACGGTCCGTGTATTATCTATATATGCTTGATAATAAAGTATTCCATCGAGAAGCAATGGCACGAGGCAACATTTTGGATTCTGTTGACTGGTCCGGCCCGCGAGCGATTTCATGACTTCGATCCGGCCCGCGATGCAATTTGAGTTTGATACCCCTGAGCTAGGCATTATCAGCCAGGGTTGATGGGATGTATGGAATTGGTTTTTCACCACCATGCAGTCACAAGAAGAATAACATAATGAAGTAAAAACACACAACAAAAGTGAATTTATTTAATGCGATGGCTGCATTTGTTTCATTTTCACTATAGCTTGTCGATACGTGGCATACTTTTGCTTACAGCGCATCGAAAGTCATGTATGCGCGCAACAAGTCGGTTTCGTTTCTTCGACTTGATAGTCATTAAGGATGAAAATCTTTGCTCGCATTCCCACGTGTAAGGGAAAATTAGCAGCTGGGGAATAGCGTGAGACGACGGCTTCAAAAAACTCAAAATCAACCTCACCTGAACTAATTACTCCCTTCGTTCGAAAAAACCAGAATCTACTCGCGTACCACCTGGAAGACCTTCGCGTACCACTAGTGGTACGCGTACCACAGGTTGGGAACCACTGAGTTAAAGGGACGCGCCGTGATAGAACAGGCATTATCCCTTGTCAGCGTGATGTTAAATGTTAGACTGAACTGTGCGCTTTGATAGTGACCTGAAAAGGTCAGCAGTTAGTATACTTCCGATTATTTGTATAAGCTCAAATTTGCTATCTTTATAATAACTTATTACCAAATTCGTTATGAGGACCTCCATATGGCTATTATACATATTTTTCTACATTGTGTAGCCTTCTCGGTGTGACGGGTTGTACGAATTCGACCAAGACATTGCAAGGCGCGTAAAGTCGATAGAATCGACAGGCAGCAAGTAATCTACTATCATTTCCTCGATTTCCGCAGTATCTTCAAGCTGACCGCGTGGAATATAATAGAGGATCATCGATTGATCTTAATTTCGAGACATTTCCAACCAAATTCAGCCGCGTGTGTGTGGACGTTATTGCTCGATGAATATAGAGATAATGGTGATGAATATTTATTTACAAGAATAACGCCTATAGTTAAAACAGTAGGTCGTCTGTCTTCACACATACGTAGTGACGGCGTAACTGCGTTAGAAGTTATACGCTATTGTACGTTTGTCGGACTGCCTGTTATATAACACATTGTGTCAGTATTCTTTACAAGCAAGTGTAGTGCGTATGCGCTGAGTTGAAGAACTAAACTAATTTCAGGTCTTCCCAATTAGATCAGAATTAAAATTACTAAAAACTCATTGAATTCAATTTAGAATTACGAAGAAATATATAAATAATCAGGTTCAGTTCATATTGAAATCACTGTTCATTCTCATAAGCTCGAGAATGGCAAATGTCTCTATACACCTCACGATACAGTTCTCCTGTACCATCCCCGGGTATAGCAGAAATTAGCTTATAAGTAACACGAGAACATAGAAACAGTAGACCAATTACATTAGAACTAGATGTCCAGTCCATATCTGCGTATGGGGCATTCAGTTGTGTCGCAAATTATGGTGAAATGATTTATAGACTTCTGTTTTGTATTCGATGCTTCGGCTTTTGATAAGGTGATGAACATTTCGACGTTGAAGTTTGCTTACTTACCGTTCACGGTTAGATGGCCGTAATACTTTCGCGGTTCCGCTCGATATACGCTACGCCGGAACCGAACCAGCGCCGTAGAAGCAAGATAAAGATAAATTCAGCCTCCGGGGCGTTTAAGCTTGGCGACGGATAGCAAGTTTCTGTTAGATGTGCCGCGTTCATTAGCGTGTCTAGAGTCGAGCCTAGCGTTTCGTGGAACTTCCGTTGCCGATCCGTAACGCAACTAGACGGTCACTTTTGCAGACACGCTTGTGCGATAGTGGCGCGTTGCGAATCCTGCAATGTTTATGTTTTACGATTTAATCGGCTTTACCGCCGAAGTTTGCGAGTTTGTGATTCTGCCACTTGAAATCGTATCCGATTTGGCATGGTAACGACAGTTCAACGAGGTTACGCCATTACAAATGTGAGCGAATGTGTTATTCAGCTAAGGCGAGCCAACATATCTATACGGTACCTAAACCTGCCATGTGTTGATTAAGGCCGGACGAGATTGATAGTTTCGATACTATTCTCCAGTGTGGATGCCTTGAAAGATTTGTCGTATGACAGTACACGAAACATGTGGTACAACGTTGGGCTACCTTAGATCAAAGTGGCGAGTCGTGGCCGACCCACAGTATTGTCACAGAGTGCAATGAGATAGGTGTGGTCGACAGAATACCAATTGTGATGTAGAGCTTGCATTTTATTCTTTGTGGTAGCGTGAAAGATACACACGCGAACCTTTTAATCTTTCACTCTCGAGTCGTGTGCAAAGTCGCTATTCTCGCTTATCACAAAAACCGTCGCTATGATAAAGCTTTACTGTGAAATGTTCAGCCATTCCACAGTTCAGCCATTCCACAATAACTATATCGTGGTTTAAAAATTTAATGATGGCTAATGACTGCAATCGTGTAAATTAATACTGTGGTTGCGGTGAGAAGTCAAACTTTGACGAACCACCTTGGTTCATACCTGCATTATGTATGAGTGCTCGATAGATATAATCTTTGTGAATACGATTGTTGGCGATTTCTGAATACTGTATGTTATGCCGGTGTGTTTGGGTATTGGCAGTTGGCACTGATCCGAAGACTCCTGGTGTGTTCCATTGGATAATAGAAATTGAGATGTGAAGATTTTCATTAAGAATATAATTAAATCTCATTAGCGTTTCTTCGGAGTAAATGCCTTTACAAAACTTTGAGATTTTTCTCGAAAACTAGCGAATGGGTTGTTTTTAATTCCGTCACGCAGTGACCACCAGTACTAGAATATGTAACGTAGCGTGAAGCCGTACACATGATACTGAAAGCAACATGTATAGAGTCAGAAATCAAGCTTGGTTTGTAGACGCTGCAGCTGATGTGACTGAAAATCGGCTAGGTGCTGCGTTGACCTTCTATTTATTCGATATCTTTGTTTAGCTGGTACCGTACCATTCGTGACGTTATGGTAGTGCGATTTCTGTAGTATAGTATTGTACAGCATAGTGACTGTGATTGTCGCATTGGAAGGCGTCACTTGATTATGGGATGTATGCTGGGGATGTTACCGTGGATTCATACTTAAAAGACGCCACGATGCTGCATCATTGAGTCGGATATATACGAGATCGTATTTTGTTCCTTGCGACGGACCAGGAGACTATAATTGGCGGCGACCGGATCTTGTGGGTTCAACGCCTTTTGTGGATTATACGTTGTAGTTACCAGGGTTTACATGTCCCGTTAAAGTCACATCGAAAGAACTCTTGTTTCTATGAGAGCGACTATATTCACTGTTCAACCGAGTCTTGTACGAACTACCGATCTAGGAAGTTGGCGGTCAACTGAAACTGGCTTGTTGTAGCCCATTTAAAACATAATATACTTGTAAAAAAACTATAGTAAACACACGTCGTCGTTTGGCGTGACTCGTGAAACCGGTGTTCTGTCGTGTGTTTTTCTCACAGCCATTGCTACCTCAGAACCATCACTGCTAACAGTGGTGTAGTCAGGGGTGAGTTGGAGGTCGGAAACCCTGTCATATCAAACGCCGTCATTTTGAAATGCCCAATCTACCTACAATATTTCTTTGATCATTTGCGATTCCGTAAGTCGTATATTGTCGGTTAGTTAGTTGCGAATTTTTGAAGTTCGTTATTCTGGTTCTAGTTGTGCGTTTTGAAAATCCAGTGGTATGTAAAAGTGTGATTCACACACATATCGATATTATATCAGCGGAACAATTATTTCAATGCGATAGTCCGTGGATATGAACCTTTGCGATATACCTGTGCCGTGAAGTCGGGAAATAAAACAGTAATGACATAGCACTGCGGCGGCTATCAATTATTTCCTTACTATCGGTCGGCGCTTCCCGTAACTGCACCAGATATCTGCCGAGACCCTGTCTCCAGGAAGCTGTACTCTGTTTACTAGATCCCACGGCATAGCTTTCGCGTGAAGCAGTATATTCTATTTTGATAACACTAATTAGCCGTCGAGTATATGTAAAGGCTTGGAATGGTTGATACTTTTAGTGTTAGGGCGCGTTGCGCTACGAAGGACATTAGGCCGCATTACTGAGTTATATTCTCCCAAGCGGTATGCATAGTTTGTGTACAATACAGCAGAAGACCTATTGGTCGCGTCCGTTCGTTCCAAACGGCAGAAAGTCATTTTTAGTTGCCAAACAACTAGAAAACGTGTCGTTTAGCGTGAATCGGGATTCCGCTGTTCTTGCGGCCATTGGTAGCGCAGAATTCTCGCTACTAACAGAGGCGTAGCCAGGGGTAGGTTTGGGTGTCGAAACGCCTCCCATCTCAAACTTCTGCTGATGTTGATGTGGATAGGCGATCGGATTCCGATGAAATATAAATGATTGAATTTCTTCGGAATTGAATCTACTTGGTTGTGTTTTAGTTACTTTCAAAGGTCGTTAGTTTTAGTTCTAGTAGTTGGTAGAAGTCTGTTGGCTTGTACTGAAGTATATAGCGCCTCTCTCCACCTATGTCGATTCTTCCAAGTCACTGCGGTTTGAATAATACAGCAAAGTCATTGTCTTGCCTCCCGTATGTTCGCGCATTGCCGCTCGCTGGACGAGGAATTTGTTTGGACAACGCAGTGTCGTGATATAATCACAACAACAGCTGTGTCCAAGAATAGCATTCGCGATATTTTCACGATGTCAGGCCGCTTCGCGACTAGAATAGATATCACAAACTCAAGTCAGGCCATACCATTCGCCAATGCGTAAGCGAAACACTTACGTCCAACAGCACGCAGAGCGGAAATGTATCTGGATTCGATGGCACGCGCGCGTACATCAATCCGAGCACAAGATATTTCACACTCATGCTACTTTCGTGAAGACAGATCGCAGGCGGCCTACTTTCTGATCTTACGGCGAGTTTGATAGCGCCTTGTCAGGTCTGAGAATATACGCGGCGGTTGGAGATCTAACAATAATAATCCAACGCGTGGTAGTCAGACAGGAAGACATGGCGATGCGGTGATAACAGCGTTGATCGTAGATTCCGTCACGAATGTTTTCCTGCAGATACGTACGACGTACGTGATACGTTTCTGACACTGGCGTGCGACATGATTACACTCGACCACATTTGTTCTGTATAACTAACGATAGAAACTTTATATTAGCGACACACATTGAATATTGCGCACACTAACCATTGGCGTTTTAAAGACTACATTCATTGCAGCATAATTTATTAGCTCGAAGACTCTTCGTGTGTTCCTTATGTATTGTTAACTGCATAGTGACGTGTATATAAACATAGATCAATTAAACACTGGGTCCAATGAAAGCCAAGTTGACGAAGTATGACTTAACAACGTCATTTTAAAACTAACGCCAGACGAAACCAGCTGTTCCGGTCACTATGCGTTGTCATAACAAAGGAAACCGGTGACAACAATCAAATTATGCAATGCATCACACACATATGACACACGTATTGCCATATATATAAATGAAAAATTTTATGAATGTAAAGGTGCTCTTTCTGTGGACATGAAAACCTTGGTTATCATAAGAGTTGACTTCACTACATATAAATGAAATAGAAAGCACATTGATCATGGTCTATGCTGCAACGAATGTTGTGTTGAAATCAATGGTCAAACTTAGTACCACCAGCCATCTATTCAAGGAAGAGTTGTAAACTGAACTCACTTTTTCAGCAAATACTTTATTCTCGCTAGTGTGTGAAGCTTAGGGTGGACTGATCGCCTTACGAACATCAATGCCGATAACTGTGACTTACAGAACATACATTTACATTTACAGGCTTTTGTATAAAGTCATATCATATTACATTTATATGGTTGTGAATCATTTCATGAGAGTTATTACTATGGAGCCCGATATGACACGTTGACAGAAATATCGTTATCGGACATTGGAGATTAAAAAAATTAACGGTACATCGGTAATTTTTGTGACATCCTATCAAACTAGATGCCATATCTTTAAATATCGACTGAATATAATTTTAAATCGGAGTTTGCGGTGAAGGTGATAGTTTTCGGCTTCATCGGTATCGGCTCAAAATCCGATGTCGTTCGGACATGAGAAAATTTTAAGCTTTTTGTAACTGCACCTGCGCTAAAAATGATCGAGTAGCCTCGATTTAACATGAGAATCTTATTATTCCAGGCGAAATTTAAGAAAATGGCCCAGAGGCGCCAATCTGCGCCCAGTATCGTGATCAGGGGCGTGCTGGGACGTTCCGCCAAGCCCCCTTACGCCTTGCCCGGCAAAGAGGACAACAGCGGCGCGCACTCTCCAAACACGAACCACCAGCGTCTGAGCTTGAAATTCGGAAGCCAGGGCGCCTACGCTGAATTTAACGAAACGGGAATACGTCATGGAAGGAAAGGTTCAACTGACAGCTGGGATGCAGACGCAAGACCGATATTTCTTCCTATTCACGGACTTGCTGGTCATCGCGAAAGCTAAGTAAGGAAATCAGTTCCGCGCGTTGACTGTAGAACTCGCTCAGTGCAACTAGAAATGGTGATTAGAATTAAAATTACTGAATTCGCAATGTACTTGGAAATGGAATTCGATTCCTATTCAGAAATAAACACAACAAAAATAAAGATAAATTCAGAAGCATGAAGATGGCAAATGTCTGTAACAAAGCGTTGCTCGTTTCGCGCTATCACATTTTCACGAACACCTGTCGTGTTATAACCAGTCTATAGAAAAGCATGGTCCAAGTCTGCTACAATCGTTTACTATTTTTGAATTGTCTTCGTGCACTCTTTCACCTTTCATTGTGGGGAAATAACTGGCGGACCCCCCGAAATTTGTGTCAACCCATTCCGCATACCTTTACCATAGACTCATTATCTGATTTCACAAGTTATTGAAACCCTCAACTAGTCAACATGCCAACCGACTAATCCATAATTGTCTGAACATATCCGTCATGGTTTTTGTGCGGTTTATTTTACGTAATTGATATCATACACGCGAACGCCTACAAGACCGTTTACATATGTAGGTTATCGTATCATAGTGGGCTTAAATCATATCATTAATACCATGCTCATTAGAAACTGTGGTAAAAGTTTAAGGGCGATTTATTCATAGGCATGCTTTTATATAAATACAATTACACCGTCCGCGACTATATTCATTGCGCGCAAATCTGTGCGCTATGAATTGCTCCGAATAAGTTCTTGTAGATTTGGGGAAGGCGTTGTTTTGAGTTCTTACCAGTCTCGCGACTTTGACTTGACGATTCGCGTGTTAATGTTCCGGTATTCCAGGAATTTTCGGGTGATGCTGTATAGTTCGTATCGAGTTACATCTTTAAAATCGCCAAAGTCAGAATGTATCTCAAAAACGTACCTGTGCGCATTCCTGTCGGACATTAATGTGGCAAAGATTGCGTGCGTTATTTGTAATTTGTGAACGCGTTGTCGCAATTGTAACGAAGATATGAACAACTGAATTTTTGTAACTAATTCAAAATAGATTAGAATTAGAACTATAGCAGCGCATCTTTTGTAAATTACGCTAGGAATAAAATGATAGATATACTCAGTTTTTTTCAAACTAGATTGTAATTAGAATCATAGATTTACATTTTCCACAAATTGATTACAATTAGAATTGTAGCTACACTGCTTTTTCCAAATTAGATAAGAATTACACATTTTTTCAAAATAGATTACAATTAGAATCGTTTCTGCACAGTTTTGTTCCTAATTAGATTAGAATAAGGATTACTGAACATGCGAAAACTTTGAAATGGAATCAAGTTCAGTCCATATCAAATCACAGTAGATCCTCGTAAGCATGATAATAGCAAATTTCTATACTGAAATCTTGGCTCGTTTCGCACTATACACTTGTCCTGTAGATATTTCAGGACAACCAGAAATTTAGATTTGAATTAAAATGAGAACATCTCACAACAGGATAAGCATTAGATTACAGGCATTTCGGTCTAATTATTTAGTCTAATGCGACAACTAAATTATGTAGTTGTCCAAGTCTCATGCCAATATTTTGTGGCAAATGCATGACTTTAAACAGTGTTTGTCGGTCTATTGTGAATGTCATTGCCTCGGGTTATTCACACACATGAACCATCATCGCAGTACGCTTGGTGAAACGTATCTATACCTTCTTGTGTTTACAAATCCGTTACAAAACACGATAAAAGAATGTCAAGCCGTTTCCGAATGTGTTCATTGCGGAGTAGCGTTGTAACGCAGCGTGTGCTGCTTTGGAACTAAACACGGACTTGCTGTGAACTTTCGAAATTCATTTCATTCTATGTGAAAAACCTGTGCGAGGCACAGTGTGCATGAACGGAACATAGCTTATCGGGTATATACTATGTACATATTTATATAATTAGCGCTGGACACCATGATTCGAGTTCAGTGAGATGTGATTTTCTTGAGTAGTGAAATTTTCGGTCCTTGCAACTGCGAGTTAATTTGTCGACTAGAAATATTGGTTCGATAATATTTTCCATTGTGTAAGTCAAGGGTGCGTAACTCAACGCGGGTCGGATTCAAACCTTCAGGTCGGTCACGGGCTGCCACAGTCAACTGATTCCATAATGTTTCCTCGAAATCCATGACCTTGTTTTTCACTTGCATATTTCAATATCGAGCATTATATCATATTACGGATCATAGGGGTTCTTTACTGGCACCCCCATTACTCGCAACTAACGGATTGAGCATAAATACGATGATTGGTTATAAGTAGCTAAAACAAGGCTCCAACGACTATAGAAGTTGGCATGTTTTTATGCTCCCTTTGTTTTATTCGTATTCTGGTGTTAGCTTTACGTTTTGAGGAATACAAGAGATTTAACTTGACCGTTAACGCGGATGTTGGTATTTGGTCCATTATCATGATATCGTGAGACGGGTTTCTTTCGGATCAGAAGTGAAATAGCACTGCGATCACGGATATTTGAATTATATTTTTATGTAACTATTCTATTCTCCATGTAACCTGCAGATGATGGTTTCGCACTGGCACTATTTTTCGTGATTTTTTACATAAAACTGTGAATTGAGTATCAAATCTTTGCCTTATCGAAATTGAGTGTCAATGTCAGCGACTTGCTCCTGATCGTGAGTATAGAGTGAAACTATAATACCACTGATGGTTATAATGTGCCCTATGAACATGCTCGACATTTGCTGTCTTGGGGTATTATTTAATAGACGTATATTTCATACTAAACATATTAACAGTTGTTAGAAATGGGCCGGATAATACAGGCATGTTTCAATTTATTCATAATTGCTTCGCGGCCCGGATAGAATCATTTGGCCGGCCGTATGTTTGACATCTCTGGTGTAAGTCAAAATCAAGCCACTTCAAAGCCCTGATATTGACAACCAATACAAGATAGGTTCAGTCGAAAGACAAGTATCAACATATAACATATCTGCACTTTCTAACTTTCTACATATCATTCAAATTTCACAGACAAGTTCACAAACACAAATCCACATCAAGTACCGGACGAGTCATTTTCGTAAAAATCATACCGAATTCCTTGTTCAAAACCATATGAAATCTTCAAATTCGAAATCGAAATTTAGTTTAATTCTTGTTACCGTTAAGCCCCAAACAGACTTGTCTAACTATACTAATTAGAGCGAAATGCCGACAATCTAATTTGTGAATTGTCTCTATTCTCTCATTTAATTCTAATCGGAATCTAGTTTTCATTAAAATGCTACAGAAGAACTCTACTCCGAAACGACCAAGTTTGATGTACAAACATCGGTATTTATCGTGTTCATGATAATGAACTATGACTTGATAATATGAACTGAAACCTATTAAAAAAAATTTAATGCCATTTCCACGTTTTTACGAATGCATTGATTGTAATTCTTATTTATTTTACAGAGATCTGTGTAGCTATTATTCCCATTCAATTTTCCGATTGTCCAGCTTTGCCATTGACGTGTTTAAGGCTTTCCAGCATACCGTGTCATACATCGTGTTTCAGGTCCGGCAGTAATTACAAACTGAAATATCGGATACGCATTTGCGAGTTGTGGACGGCCGCGTGCCTGGACGACGTTTGCGAGCTGCAAAGTTGAAAGACGACTCGTTTGTTATCGGCTGGCCGACCACCAACTTTGTAGCCAGCATTCAGGTGAGCGGCAATAGAAAGTTCGTATTGTCGCGGGACTATTTTCAACGCTATGTTTATTTGTTTTACAGTAATCCGGAATCCAAGGAGATGTGGCACAATGTTTTGGTGAAGTGAGTTGGCTCTATGTATTATGTGACGAGTTCTCCCGGTAGGGTGAAGGAATATACTGTGTCAACGCCTTCTCACAGTCCATTTAAATCCGGGCATTGTGCACGAATTCCGTCGATTGCATCAATCTAGATAGGAGTACACGCCATATTGATTCCCCAGGATAGCTCTACATGATTTTCCGCAGTTATCTATACATTTAGTCATCTTCTAACTCAAAGGGGCACTGTACTCTAAGTATGATGTGGTCTCAATTTAATGATGAAATCGGGTAAACGATTTTGGCCGCAGACATTTCCTTCAGAATGCAACCGCAATGGAACTGCAGCTAAACGAAAAACTCCGACTATCCCGTTCCACGCAAGTTGAATAAATAAATTTCCACGGAGGCGCGTCTGCGTGTCTCCGCTGCTTAAAACTCTTGCGAAATTGCTGCACCATATCTTAACTTGCACTCGCCCGACCTGGTATCTCGACACGAACTCTATATTCTCGTCATATCATGTCTTTAGGCACCGTAGTGCAACCACCGGACTTTTATTGCAACTTGCAATACATATGTATAATCTAATTACCAGGGCGGTTTTTTTGACATGTCAAAAAAGTCAAAATTAGGTCAAAATTGTAGTGTTAGGTCAAAATTTGTCAAAATTGTTCATAAAGTCAAAAAATTTTTGACGTCTCTATTTCGTCTGTATCGTAGATTTTGCACTGTCGGTGAACGTATCATTTGATATTTTACAGCTTGCAACATACTTTATAGGCCTACTGTTGTAAACGGCTAATTGTCTGCTCACACTGAATCATTGCCGGTCAAATAAAACAAATGGGTGGACATGGTATTATGGTCAACGTACCGCAATATCCCAACTGGGACATCATTCTTATATCGAGAAGCGCATGATGAAAAATTGTAATAGATAACATTGTCAGAATGAAGCAACATGGTGTGTCACCAGCAGTGTATGCACAACTTGAGTGTTGTCAGCCAACAACTGCTGTTGTTGAACATCCTTGGCTAGTAAGGACATGCACTTTTTACCCACGAATATAGGAAAGTATCTCTAGTTGTACTACCATTTTTTTTAAATTATTTCCACCATAATACGTATTGCAACAACTGGAAATCTTCATAGGGCCAGATTTCTTTAAAATATTGTTTTTTATATGTACAAAGTTGCCTGTTTCTATGCCAAAAACCTTTTTTCAGGCCAAACTACTTTGTTGGGACAGCCAGTTACAACCGAAATGTAGATAACTGGTACAATTTTGACATTATTTGGGAAAATACCTAATTTACATACGTTAGGTCAAAATTTGGTCAAAATTCAGTTTTTTTAGGTCAAAAAAAGTCAAAATTTTGATTTTTTAGGTCAAAATTTTCTTTTTTTTAGGTAAAAAAAAACCGCCCTACTAATTACAGCGTAGCCCTATTTGGTGACAAATACGAACCATCGGAGTGAATTTGTAGTTTTTTAATTGAAGAAATCACTAGATAGTTTCACTTCATAAGTGCTAAAATTTCATGAATCACGTAGACAGCATAACCGTCTTGAGATGAAATATTCTATACTGTGCAAACTAATTTCAATCTCCAAATTGCCAATAGCCTATACAAACATATTGTTGTTCCGAGATTTTTTGTTGGGGTTTTGGATAAATATTTTTTAGAAAAATAGATTTTCTTCTGCGATATGCATAACCACTATTACAGAATAGCAATAAGATGAGCTGCTATAGATAGCAATGACTATGGCGGACGTTATATGTTCACTAAAAATTCGTTTCTCAATTTTGATGTCATATATGTGGCGATCAAAAGTGTCGTCGGAATCGTTGCGCGTTATTATTACATTCGCCAACCAGACATGGGGTGATTACTTCATGAATGTAATCGATTGCGATTACGATTACTTCAGAATCACGCGATTACGATTACGATTACGATTACAGCAAAATAAGGAAGTAGTCGATTACGATTACGATTACATTGGAAAAGTAATCACGATTACTCACGATTACATTTGTTTTGCTTCTAGGACTATAATATTAAAGGATATATTGCAAGACAATACAAGGATTGCGATGACAGGGCTTAATGAAATATCAAGTCTCTTCATACACCATGCGTCATTTGCTTATTGTGTCATAATATACCAATTGCCCAACTTTATTGCGATGATTTATCGCACCCAGCGATTTGCATTATGGCCAGGTCTTTACCTGGCGCACCCAAAATTCCTTAATTGGGTGGGGAGCGTGCTCGAAGGGGACTCACACATAACATAAATTATACATAAATTATAGAGTATTTTCGAGAATTTAATTAATTCTTGAAAAGGTTCTTCGAGCTTCGTGATTCAAATGTCTCCTGTACAGGGGTCGCCAACGCGGACCAAATGAGTCGTCCGCGGTCGCTGTAGCAAATATTCAAATGAAAGATTTGAAACTTGATGCTGGTTTCATATGAGCAGCAATTGAACATGGCTCGACCGACCCCAAGGAATATACGAAGGCAGTCGCTCGGGGCATTGCTGGTCTTCGCCCACGCGGCGGCTCAACGGGAATCTATAGTTAATATTCCCGAGTCTCGACGCGGGGATGAGTGATCTGGCGCACACTGCAGCAACGAAACTGAGCCCGGAGGAGCTGGTGTGAGTCCCGGCGAGTGAGCGTTTTTTTGTACTTGGTAAGGGGCGGAAACCCGGCCCAGTGCTCTGATTGTCTTACTATAAGTGAATAAATCCAACTGAGCACGGATCAACGGCGGGAGTAAGAAGTAACCCGTCGGTCGTCGCAATAATCAGTGTACACTACTCAAGATGTAGTTTTTTGTTACAAAACGGTTGGCGACCCCTGCTCCAGTAGATAGCTGGGTTTGAAATGCATACCTCTTCCCCTAGAGAAAAAACATGCATATGCTATTTTATGGGAACAGGCATTTTGGAGCCGGTCATCACCGCGCCACGATCCCACAACACACAAAAGACATATGCAGTTTCAGCCAACACGCAACTCCAAGGGATGTGATACCAAAGAAATACCTTGGCCGAAACTTATGGTATTCGTCCATTGTCAATAGCCGCGCTGGGTGGGCGTGACTAATAATTAGGGCCATTTTTATATGACCTTAAAAAATCAATTATATGACTTTATTTTTGGGAAAATATGACTTTATGCGAAAATCGTGTATTTTTACATGTAACCAACGTCACTCATGGAACTGACGAGTAAAACATGAACAACATAACAGTAATACACTTCCATTTTTATTTTAACCAGTTTGGTAGTACAGTTTCATGTATAGTGTGGAATGTTGAAGTCTTTAAAGTTACTATTTGGACGTAAAAATGAGTTTTGTAAGGAAAATGAGCGCTCCACAGACGCAGATGTTTGTTGACACTTCTGCAGATTTGCATAAAGCGCTGAGAAATGTCGTGTCTTTGTAGCTCCATAATTTGTTTCACGTTGTTTTTTTCCAATCGCTTCTTAATGTAATTTTTGAGCTCAAGCGGATCTTTTCCGAAATCAAGGGCATTTTGATCAGCATGAGCCTCTTTGATAGTGTACGTACAACTCCATTTTCAGTAAATAAATATTGTATAGTGGAGGCATAGTGGAGGCATATTTCTGTTAACTGACTCGTCAACTTTGGATCGTTCACTGAATCTTTGACGCTCTTTACAATAACTCCTTCAGCTTCCCATGCGTTGACTATTTCTTACACTTGTGGAAGGCTCTGAACTTCAAATTACGTCCCACTTCAGTGCACAGAAGTAAAACAGATTGTGTAGCAACACAATGCAATGTGTGACCTCATAGGTCTGCGACTGTAATGTTATGTAGGCTAACCTTACAGTTTGCCTTCGTTCAATCAGACATTGCCTTACTTTCTTAGTGCGTAATTGCTTCAATTGACACATTTTATTTAAAGTATACAACAATATGACTTTATAACTCAAATATGACCTAACCAGGAAAATATGACTTTATATGACTTTATAACTTTCTTAATATACCCCATATGGATGCGATTTTTGCGTTAAAATTGATTTCACGACTTACTGATGCATAGAAAAAAATATGACTTTAATGACTTTAAATGGCCCTACTAATAATAGTCCTGTCCTTCCAATCTGAGCCCGCAATGCAAATGCCACCCTGCGCATCCACATAGGAATAAAGCCATGACAATTTGCGTGTGCGTCTCACGAAAGATATTCTTTTAGTCTGCTACGTTTGGGCGAGTACAATATCTTTGGATTAATCAACAGACTGGAGGTCACGAATTAACAACCTACAATAAAGTAATTATAACAACATACTAGATGCTATAATTATGAATTACGTGCCCCAGCTCTACAAATAAATCTGACACTCGGGGCTGAGAGAGGTTAAAAATGAATAGTAATCTAATGCAATGACCAATATTATTGACGAAATTCAGTTTTGAAAGTTGACCAACGGTTAGAGTGGGGGACGAATTGCTGTTGGTTCTGATTCTAGCTATATCCCACGCTAACATGTCAGGCTATATAAGCGGATGGTTATGGCGGCAGGTCCAAATGCTGAGTAACGAACTGTGAAATAACAATTGGCGCCCGTTTCAAGTAGTTATATGAGAATAAGATATAGTGAACATAAAAATTCTGCAGTCAACTTAATACAGATACTACGAGCTGCTGTTACGAGAAACGGCTAAGCACGGCTCGGTTATGATATATATCAGCAGCTGTTTATTTGTAATGCTTCGTTTTGGAAATTGCAATGTTTTATTGGACGAGTACAAAATTCCGAATTTTTGTCAGCGGTACGTGCGTATTTAGGCCTACTGCTCGCCAAGCTGAAACGATGAATCTGCGTTTAACTGAGCACAACCAAACATCAAAACAGAAGTTACTAATTGAAACTATAGGCAGAGTGGTGATCAATATCCTGCTGCGAGGTGGGGGCTTCTGTAGTGTATTGATAACCTGATATACACCACGGGGGTGTTCTTACAATCATACTACAATGTCTCCATCACATGTCTGTTTACTATGTGCAGATACTTCTTACGCAATGACGAGCGGAGCTAATACTTCTTACGTAACAATAAGTAGTGGCGTTTGAAAATCAGACGTTTGTGCTATCGCTAACGTGGTCTCATTCTTGTTCACGAATATTCAGTTAATGTCATAGTCCTTGTAAAATAAAAAGTAATCGTTCTTTCACAAAGAAATCGATTAGATATGGGAAGTAGTCGATTACAATTACGATTACTTCGGATTTTTTTCGAATGTAATCGATTGCGATTACGATTACTTCAGAATGCTGTAATCGTCGTAATCGATTACGATTACTAATCGCGATTACCCCATGTCTGTCGCCAACACCTATCTTTGTGGAAATGTGATTGCGTCACTCATTCATATCAAATAGACGACCGCGTATTTTAAGAAATTTAGCTACAGAATTTTCTTCGAAATAATAAAAGTCTTCCCAATTTCTACATATATAGTAGGCCATGACGTTATTTCCAAGAATGGTCATTTTGGGGCCGTTTACAACTAAACTACAGCTGGTACTTGCACAGGACAGATGACGGTTGCACGATGATAGAGCTAAATTTGAACTAACTCTTTGGGAATCCGCGGGGGCTCGTGACAGTCCAAAAGAGGTCCGCGAAGACAAAATGTTGAGAACCACTGAGCTAGATGGTACATCTCTTGAATATCGGCTGAATATATCGTCGTTATCGGTGAAGGTGCTAGTTATCGGCTCAATGGGTATCGGATATCGGTCGCACTCTGATGAGAATTGGTCCGGTTTTGTTGTTTCCTAACGAATGAGACAGTGTCCAAAGGCATTTTGTGTTCCGTCACTATACCCGTACACTGATGTGTAATACGAATTCCACATTCTTCCCGGCTACGGATATCTTGGCTTACAATGGCCCTCACATTGTGCCAAGGCGTAAGGTTACGGCAAAGCACTCATCAATTTCCTGTCAGCCGATCAAAAGTGTGTTGAGCACTCAATTACCAACAGTTTCGACCTTGGTCTGTTGACATAATCTGCCTCGTAATTCAATCGCTACTGTTAGGTCTGTTTTTACTATAGAGGGGTCTGCGAGTTCCCAGGTCAACTTCAAACGCAATGGTTTACTAACGGATGCTTTGTGTATATTTGGAGTAGATACCCAGGTTCGCACAGGGAACTGAAAAATTCACAAGCCTAACACATCAAACAGGGAAGGCTTGTATAGAATTAAAACTCTACTCCAGCAAAGGGATGATATGACTATAATTATAGGCCAGTAAACCAAATCGTTTTGATGATAAAATCATTGCTTCAAGTTACAAGACGACATTGAAAATTATATATGCCTGTTGGAAATATTATGATTTGACAATTGCACGTTTATAACACGAATATCAGTGGAATATGATGAATAATTTTCCGGTAGCTGGGTAACGCATTTTCGAAGCGAAATCCTGTTTCGTATTTGACCTTCGAATTAATATCCTCAATTTAGTAGATATCAAGTCCGAGCCCAATATACGTTCCGTAAATTTGTTCTGTGAGAATCCATGGTAGTTTTATTTCCCATTTGAATTAGGACCCAGAAAATATATTAAAATTTGCGTTTTTTTTGTGAAGTTATAATCCAGGCTCATCTTTGGTGCAATTCAAACTCCCTCGTGGTAATAGTAGAGTAGAACACATTTTGGCATCGGGCCATCTCAACCCATTTGATATATTTTATGGGTCATGTGTCAGACAGAGTGAATCTTTATGTTATTCAAGAATTATAATTAATACTCTATGAAAAGATTTCTAGAATCATTTCGCCTAGTATGAACACAAGATAAATAGTTTCAAATCCAACCCAAACGATTTCTCGTGTCATTTTGGTACAAGCGAAGCCCAATAAGATGGCATTTAAGGTTCCCATGCGCGATATCGATGAAAATTAATAAGATGGAAGGTGGCGCCTTTTAGGTACAGAGGAAATTCAGTGTAGTCGTTAAATATAGATTCTTAACATGGTTTTCTCGATATCTACAAAGCCTATTGCAGAGGCAAACGGCATATACTCGGTAACATCAGTCCGAGTTCATGCCCGTAACAGTGCTGCGATTTTGCGCTCGTTTCGAACAACATCTTGCAGCATCTCGGTATGCGTAATGTGGGGAGAAAGGGACACAAACCATTGTACTTCCAGAATAAGTCTGTGCTTTGCTGCATTTACCCGGGCATTCGGAAGTTAAGACGCTTTACCTCTGTAACTCTAAAAAAATGTGGATTCTGATCACTAACCGCTTTTTACTCATTTCCAAATCAATCATCAGACTACCAAAAATATCGTTGGCCACATGAAATTACCTGATAGGCAACATATACAATCCTGGGTCATAAGATACCAGCGGTTCTTAACGGTGCACACGAGCACCAGGGGCAGAATTGGCACTGATTTGAAGTAGGTATTCCTTATCCTATTTTGTTTTATATGAAATCATGTCTTGATCGTTTCGTTTTTGGTCGATGCACAGTTCAATTTGTGCACCAGTGCACCAGTGTCCTGTAGAATTGTATTGAGCGTGAATATTGGGGTAGATTTTTGTTCATGTGACTAGGCAAAAATCTGAGGCTCCTCAAAGGCTTGCCTACTAGAGTAAGGGTGCTCCAGGTTCGTAAAGGTTAATAACCCTTGTCCTATACAGATCCAATTTCGAGTGAATAGTATAGTATTTGTGTTTGTATCTGTTTCAATAAACAGTGTGTAACAGTTCTTCCGACCATTGATATTTTATTTGTGATATTGATTGGTTGTCATCATCTCCTCCTCTCATCCACAGAAAAATCCTCGAGGAAAAGGAGAAGGAAACGCCGAAAGTACTGACGCTAAAAATCATCAACCGCGATGCGTCCAACATCAGTCACGTGAGTCGCGAGCTTTTGTCTGTTGCGGTGAACCGGGAGAGTTATGCCCATAGACGCGTGCTATTCTTGAATGCAGCCGTGACGCTCAGCCATGCGTAATTCCTGGCTGGCGAGGCGAAGTTCATGGCCTGAGCGCTGTCGGCTGAGAGCGAAACGCGTGCGATGGGATTAGATTTATACAAACTACTGGCTTTTCAAAGTGTGCATCTACAACTAGAACTAGGATTACTCACTCTTCGAAGCTAGCAACCTTAACTAGAACTACTCACTTTCGAAAATTAGGAACTATAACTGGAACTACAACTACTGAATTTTCAAAACTCGCAACTGGAACTAGAACGAATCACTTTTTAAAACTCACAGCTGCAAGCTGCAACTAGAACTAGAACTACTCAGTTTCATAACTAGAACTAAAATAACGCACTTTTAAATGTACCAACTTGAACTAGAACCATAACTACTCACTTCTCAAAACTCGCAAGTAGAACTGCAATTACATACTTCTCCAATTTCGCTACCAGAACTAGAACTATTCGGCTATCCAAACCAGCATCAACAACTAAAACGGGAACTACTCACTGAGCATAACTTCTAACTACAGCTAATACTAGAAGTATGTGCATTTAAAAACTAGCAACTAGAGCATGTCCACATTCAAGTCGAAATACAAGCAATTACTACTAAATAAATACAGTCCATCCTCAAGATTACCGGACCACGACTGACCTATCGATCTCGCTTATCATGACATGCCGCCCTTTTATTGTCGCTTTCTTTTTCTATACTATCTTCTTTACTTTCATTCAGTGTGCATGCCTCCTCTTTACATCGCCTAGGCCAAGGTGGGTGTCAGATTCCATAGACTACTCCTTGTCGCTTCGACATCTTCCTGTCTTTTCATTGTATCGCATTTTTTGTGGTGTATTGAACTGATAAAATTGCTAATAAACCAATGATGATGATTATGAAGTATAATATAACTACCCATTTCTTCAACTAAAACTAAGCATTAGAACTACTGATGTTTTAAAAGAGGACGTATGGTAAGCCTACCGTAATCGGACTATATGACATATGACACAGCGCAAGAGTCATAAAAAGTTTCGGCGGACATGTTGCTGAAACTGCTAGAAATTGGAAACGTGGTAAACACGATAAAACATACATTCCTGAATGGGACCCACTATAAGCATTGCAATGCGCAATGCACATTCATAATATTTTCACAATAGAACGCATGCCTCAACGCCGACGAATTCCATTCCTTATTGACCTGCATCAACGCTGCTCAATGCTCATGCCAGCCTTCATGGCATTTTGGCAGAGTGAGTTCTACATTGCGGATGCCGAAGATGCTACGATCTATACGCGCAGTGCTACCCCACCTTTTTCGACTCATCGCCCACTTGTCAATCTCGACACAAATTGTCGCCCTCCATACTTACGGATCCGAAAAGGAGGACATAAAATAGGAATATTTATTAACCTAACTCCGATCACTGACGAATCTACTAAAATAGGGCATTTTCAAAGGTAGTGGGTGCCAGGAAAACCGGTATACGCGTCTAACTTCCGTTGAGTTGATCTTTTGTCGCAACATATGCAGAATAAGCCGTATTCGTGTGCATTTCTGACCGTGTTAGTATAATATATCACACTGGACACTGTAACATTTTCGTCCCCTAGCGCCCCCTTTTAGATTTTCACCCCTTGTTTTTCAAAATCGCCCACTGGAGGCGATATCGGCACGTTGGAAACTAAACTGACCAATCTGCGATTTGATTACTTTAGATCTTGGGCTGCGAAGAGTTCTCTGACCTCATTGCTCTGAAATTGGGGTTTGGATTTGGTGCCGACAACAATAATTTGATGTTTAAATTGCCCCTTTCACGTATTAATGGCCTTTTGAATAACTGCTAGGTGGTCTACAGATTCCGTCGCGATCGAAACGGTACCGCAATATACTAGGAGGAATGACTGATGACTGCGCGATCGTACTAATAGATCGCGATCAACAAAATGACCAATATACAATACAGGATACCATCTACAGACCTACATGCTAAGCACAGTAAGCAGGGTCAGAATCGGGCGTGGCCTACTAAAAGCTGTCCGACGTCCACTGTCCGTGTCCAGTGTCCAACTGTCCATTTATCGATTTAAGGTATAGGCTCGGGTCACACATCTGAGCCTGAAAAATATTGTGAACCACGGTTTAAAAGCATGAAATAGATTGTCCAAATACTGTACACATATTCACAGAGACACCTTGATTGTAACACTGGGTAACTGCTGTACCAGCGTGTTTGCCGGATTCGTGATATTTTCTATCATCGGAAACATGGCGTTCAGACTTGGACTTGACGTAGAGGATGTCGCGAGTGAAGGTTAGACTCGGTTGACACAACAATATCATCTTCCTACGACTACATTGACATATTTTACACTCAGGCCCGGGACTAACGTTCATTGCATATCCTGAAGCAGTTTCGTTGTTACCTCTTCCTCAGCTGTGGTCGGTTTTGTTTTTCATCATGCTTTTCCTACTAGGAATCGACAGTCAGGTAAGGAGATAGTTGAGAATTTGTGACGATAATTGACTCAGTGACAACGTGGATCGGACGAATATATTCATTTAACGCGCAATTCGGTGATTACCATCAAACAGCAAATAGAATGATAGGCTGTAGGCCTGTTAATGCAACGCCACTGCAAGGCTTATGACCGCTGCTACAGTAGAATTTCGATTCTGTAACATCATCTGCCGCCAGAGGTATCATACGGTCTTACAGCCGATTTTCGTGCAGTGCGTAGTGCAAATATGCAGATGGTCATGACTTTACAGTAGTTCTATTTATCCACGATCACAATCTGGTTAATACTGTATGCATTTCAGTTTGCTACGATTGAAACCGTGGTTACCGGTATATCGGACGAATTCCCGAACTTTTTCCGCACCAGAAAGATTCACCTTATGGTCGCTGTGTGTGTAACCGGCTTTCTGTTGGGTTTACTGCTCGTGACTGAGGTTTGTATTGAATGCGATTGCGTCATCGTTGTCGCTTTCCACGCCCGCTATTTTTGGCTAGGGTGGAATATACTGGTTCAATCTATACGAGTGGTATTCCTCTTTCTACGGGTTACTCATATTAGCATTCGTTCTGTGTGTGACACTGAACTGGGGTTACGGTAAGTTTGGCGACTGTTGGGATTCCTGTTTCCCGGTGTGGATTTGCGTTGTTTTGCAGGGTATTTCTTTACAACTCGGTGGAGATTCAATCGAGATATTGAACTCATGTTGGGATGTTTTATCTACATTTTTATTATACAGGATTGGATATCTTCCATATATTTGAATGATTCATACATTTCAGGATATTAGAGAGTCCATGTTATAAAAACTTGAATAAGGAAGGATATTAGCAAATCTTTATTTCATGTTAATTGCATAATGGATAATTCGAGCTGTGCCACAATGAAACAATTTAGCATGCCACAGTTAATCATATGTTTGCATATGTTTAATGGTTGTATGATAGTCATTCAACCGACAATGTGGCATATAATTTTCGAGGTGAATTGGTAATAATGCTGGAGTCGGAGTCGGGAGTCGGAGTCGGTACGTTTAAAGACCCAGGAGTCGGAGTCGGAGTCGGAGTCGGTACGTTTAAAGACTCAGGAGTCGGAGTCGGAGTCGGTAAATTGAAAATGTGTGGAGTCTGAGTCGGAGCCGGAGTCGGTGGTAAAATTTACCGACTCCACAGCCCTGGTTGGTACCAGGTTTTCTCTCCAGTATAGAAAAGTGAGCATAATTTTCTTCGTACTGTTGACATTTCCAGAGTCACAGATTTGTTTTGAATGCGCCTCAACATCTCGTGTATGTATAGTTGTTTTCCCCCTGAAGTTGCAAGTTCAATTTGTTCAGATGTGACGTTAAATGTACCAGCAAAGCAAGATGAGATACCCATTTTCGATTACAAGATTATGGATGGGCGATATTTTTATTTTCGAGGAAAGTTGCTATTTTCTTTCTCAGTTCATACACTCGTGTAAGCAAGCATAGCTGCTCGACTCAATGAGCGAACATGACAGATATAGGCCTACATGACATCGCCATATTGATTCTCTGCTTCTAGTAATATCTGGCGTCACTGATTCAGTTGATGAGACAAAAATCATATTAACAGTTTTCACTATTGTGGCCAAAACACTATTCAGGTTTTTCGTCTTGGCACACAATGCCTTCTGGAAAATCAAACTATAGATAGGCTAACTAACAGGCTAGTTATCTATAATTGAATAGTTTGAAATTCCGTCATTTCGTCCGAGATGCTCCAAGCGTTTTTGGAGCAAAGGAAGAACACGTTTATAACCCCGTTAGTGTGATTAACCCTTTAAAAAAGCATGGAACACCTTCGGTTGCGAGATACACCCGATTGATAAGCACTGATCCAGTCTAGTCTATCTGCATCTCCTACTTCAACCACCTTCGTTTTATGGCGTAACAATAGACTAATACGATGTAGGCTACTATTATATTGGAGCAATGTCGCATTATTTTTCATGCAACGCTGCACTGCAGATTAAAACTCACTATGAAGCGGCGGGCCGTATTCTTGTGATAACTAATTATTATGTCGCGGGCCGGACGATTTCGCTTGGCGGGCCGGATCCGGCCCGCGGGCCGTAGGTTGCCGACCCTTAATTGTTGTACGAGGTTGCCGCCACCTCGTAAATACCTCGTATGCCGGCGCCTATGAAAGCGACTGTAGGATGTCTGGCAATCCAAAAGCTATCTACCCGATCGTAGAAATTACTGAATCTGGTCTTGATTGAAAGCTACTGTTGCACCGATTCCGAAAATATAAAATATAATATTGATCAGGCTCTGATCCACCTAGAATCTGTCCTCCAAGTCTGAAATATCGGCATATACAAGTCTATTCTAGTTGTTAGGCAAATAATTTCTTTTAATGCGTCTCTAGAACTACTCAAAAACCAGTAGCTAGTTGACCGTCAAACTAGCTTGGTAGTTGTAGACTTTTCAAGCGGACCAACCTGGCTGTACACAAAATACACGCCGCTTGTCTCAACCTGAAACGTGCCGTTGTGCGTGTAAATTCTGTAGTTTGTGTCGTTGCTGCTCGATTTTTTCACCCAATGATGCAAAATTCCTCCGTCTACATCAAACAGGCCACCGTTACTATGTAGCAAGAATACAAGACACGATAAATATATACTTACTATATCGGACTCTCACACTCGGCGAGCCATCACCGCTAACATGCATGAAACTCAACTTGAACAGAGAAAAAAAAGGGAGATATGTTTTACCAGCAAGTCTCAGCCCGATGGCATGTCGTGTCAAGTATATACCAGTTTACAAGGCGACGTGCAGTACGCCACATCATTTACATATCAACGATTTGACAAACCACGTTTTCACAATGCATCGCAAGATTTGCCGCACAACACATCCAGGAAGCCATCGTGGCTTGTAGGGAAAGGAGATCTGCTTCACAAAACAACAACCTGCGTTTGTGGAGCCAGGCAGTAAATTTGAATCATAAATTTACAGAAATTTCAGTAGGAGTTTGAAACCAGTCTTCATTAAATTCATGATTTGAACCATGCTAATACAAGTATATTACATTTATAGGGCTTCTCCAAGGTACAGAATTTCTAGATAAAATTGCACGATAGTATATTCATATAGAAATATACCTGAATATTTTCGGCTGACACTCGTCAATGGTCTTCGTCTATGGCTAGTAGGAAATTGGAAAGAACATTATATATCAGGTGTGGGCAATTATTTTTCCCCGTGGGCCAAATGAGAAGCAGAAAGATGTTGGTGGGCCGAGTAAGAAATTTTAGAAGATCCAGTGTATTGATTTTATTTCTAAATTGAAAGCAGTGAATTGCACCAATTGGTGCTGAGTGGATGTGTTGATATTGGGAAATGACAGAGAGGCGGCTAATTACCCAAAACATATTTATTTGCCGTCATATTTTGAAACAATGTTGAACATGCTACATCTTGAAGTTTTGTTTTCTATCAATAAATTAAAATGTATTTAGAATGGCCGGAACAACCCGTCGACATTCCCCTAAACCAGAGGTCTCAAACTCAAATGTGCTCGCGGGCCAATTTCTTAGTTTTGATGACGCCGCGGGCCGCACCACCAATAATAGGGATGTTCAATGCAGACGCAGAATTTCCAAGTAGGCCTTATTTGACGGGAGCTTGAAGACAGGCATTCCAGAAACATTGTGAAGATGTAACTTACTATTGTACTATTCACGCTTGACACGAGATCTTATTTTTAAATATTTTAATAAAATTGATTTTATGCCGGGCATTTTTTGTTCAAATAATGAGTTATAGACATCATCAGAGAGGATGCATCATGATTCATGACATCGTCAAACTGTCAGGTTATAATATTGCAGCTAGTGGTCCTTTGACGTGCCACAATTTTATGTATAATATTCAAAAATATACTGAAGATTGATCTGATATCAGAGCATTTGAGCGGTGTAGCCTAATCCGGGTTATGATATATAGTCGTGATAAGTAGGCTATTGTTACTATGTCATTGCTAAAGTCAAATTAAATCAGCGTCAGATTTTGCCTTCGATTATCATTGGACCATATCAATAACAACTTGAATATCATCATTATTGAACCGTAGTAATAGCATTGTTTCTTAACCTTAGCGATCGTACCCCTCGTGCACGATAAGATTTCTCGTAGCCCCTGTTCATTTTACACACAATTTTTGATTGTACCTATATTAAAATTAGAAAGCCCATATACAAGTAAAATCGCGCCTAGCGTGAATACCATTTTCCAGTTGCGTAAATTGGTCAAGAAAATATTCCCCAGCATATAGGCCTAATTCCGCAATGCATCTCGTACCCCATGAGGTGGTGCTCCGCGAAGGGGTCTATGGACCCTGGTTAAGAATAGAAATGTCCAATCGCCGATAAATTCATTGGTGTTACAGCTGCGGAGCGTACTACTACCTTACTCGCCACCGATAATAACATGGATAAAGAGATTAGACAACACCTAGCATGTAACCAACTTATATGTCACGGGGTCACATAATGCCAATGGTTGCCATCATACTGTCTTGATTAGATAGCTATATACCTTACGCAACGCAAGCTACCACCTCTTGATACATTACTATTCCCCATGCCACACTACTATTCCCCATGACAGTTCCATAGATATTCCGAAGAATTGCCAAGTCACCGTTCCGCGTCGTAAGTCCTTCTTTGATTTTACCGTTTGACTCGATCGACTCAACTCGAGTCATTTTTATTCAATCGCCTAGTCAATCCGAAATCGAGTAATTTTACGAAAGATCGCACAAGCCAAATCACATTATTTTCAGTCACGAATCATCAACTGGTCATGTTTTATCATCATGAACTAGAAATGTGACGTAATAGCTGATCTTCTACCGCATGGTAGCTTTTAAAAGAGATGTGATAGTGTAGTTTGTTGAGATTTCAATGTTTTTATAGCAATTTTAGCGTGAACGAAGTTCTTATATATAAAAAGATATGTGCATGACACTGAATTATATTGTTGAATACTTGAAATTCCAAAATGCCGTCGCGGGCCGCACAAATTGCTCTCACGTCTAAAAACAAATTACACGTAAGGATAGCGATATCGCAACGCAGCACCAATCTCTCGCTACGATGTGACTTTACCACTTTACCGCAATAAAATTTATGTGAGCTAGGCCTATAGAAAACAAGCTATCAATTTGTACGGAAGGTCCACTCGGTCCGGTGGGTCCCCGCTTTTCCGGTGGTCCAGCCGGTCCGCGAATGCCGGCCGGACCTGGGATAGCATCTCCTTTATCACCGGGTGGGCCTCGTTCGCCTGGCGGTCCGGCTCTACCGTCTCTCCCTGGAGGTCTAGCAATACTACCAAAATACAGGACTTCAGGAGTCAAATTGTCTTTCTTATGGTAAATTAACATAGGGAGAATTATTCAGGAAATTTTGTAGAGTACCGTAGGCATCGATACATTGAGTGAAATGGGCTTCCTTGTCTTAAATTAAAACGGGCAGAATAAATCGAAACAATTAGCAGAGTCCCGTAGGCTTCAAAACATAGCTCAGGCTGAGATCATAGCCTAATAACGAGGGCCTCGAGTGGGAAGTTATAGGAAGCAAGAAGAATCGTTGTAAAAGTGTTGAAACTTAATTGCATCTGTAATTCCGTCATTAAAGTTGACTACGCATATCTATGTGCTACGCTCCCGCAAAACAGATTCACGCAAATGTCGGTATAGAACTACGTTGGTTTTAAAGTTGTTTAATCATGAAATGCGTAACAAAATTTGACATGGTACATTGTCATAATGTCTTAAATGCAATTATACTCTCAGATAGTTATAGCGAGAGGGTTTCGATGGTGACGTACTTGTATAATGCACATTTTGGAGAGATTAAGTAAAGGAATGATCTCAGATAAATCCATTAAATTAAGGTAGGAAGTATAGCTATTTACGAATAAAAAGTTAGTATTCTAGGTCTTTATTTCTGTTTAATACTGAAAATGTCATGAAGTTGCAGCAATTTGAAATCATAAACACTTTAGTATTAGGTACATATACGCGAAAAGCTAATTTAGTATTCTGATGTAGTGCAAATACTTGTATACTTATCAACTTTGAAGGCTTGCACAGTTTGTGGTGTGATAGGCAAAATTAGTGTGTTCAAATCAGACCTGCCGTAAACATAGTGATGTCGCATTAGTCCTAAATACACATGATAGAATATCAAGGAAAAGTATCATCTAACGTAAATGAATGTGATTTATTTCTCGGAAGCAAGTCATTATCAAAACATAGTGATCAAAATTATCGCAGAGCAATACCGATTTTGCGTAAAGTCCGTTATGCGTCTTACTACGTTACTAGGGATTATGTAGTTAGTTACGAAATTGGGTGTGCTATCTTCCCAATCGGTATGGAACAACATCAATTTCGGAGTACTCAAGTATAGGTTTTGTCAGCTTATTATATGCTCAGTATATTATATGTCAAGAATTGTGGAGCATTTTTGAACTCTCTGCATGATCATTAGGGCATAGGGCTTCTATTTTTTTGTTGCAGGGCAACTTTGTTGTAGCCGAAAGCGGTATTATCTAGCAACAAGGTTTAAATGACTCGCCTCCGGCGTTTATTGATGATTTAATTACCCGTTTTCTCGTCATGCAAAAAGTATGCATGTATTAGTATGAAGCTCAGATGCAGCAAAGTGTGTGAGACTGCCTGTAAAAATTGCGCGAAGCAGCGACTCTAATTTCCCGGCTTATAGCAAACAACGACGCTGAAATTCTACTTCAGACGCAGCAAAGTGTGTGAGCCTGTAAAAATTGCGGGAATTTACATTTCTCGGCTTATAACAAATAGCGACGCTGAAATTCTACTTCAGATGCAGCAAAGTTAATGCGTCTGTCTATATAAATTGCGCGAAGGTGCATTTCTCGGCTTATAGTGAATAACGACGCTGAAATTCTACTTCAGATATAGCAAATGCGGCAAATCTGCGCGAATAGCTGTATAAATCGCGAAAAGGTGCAACTCTAATTTTTAGGCTTTATTGCAAATACCGATGCTGAAATTGTACTTATGTCACATAGAACTCGGACACTATCGGTGAAATTCACATAAAATCATGCGTAGTTGATCGCGCGAAATGTACGTATAATTTTAATATATAACAATAAAACCGCGAGTGTAAAATTGCTGTTCAATGGCTTTACCACGTTCTTACCAAGTACCTTAATAAGGATAGACAGCCCCAAGCAGTAATTGTTAGGTCATCATCACTAGCTTCCACCTCTTTACTCGCTTCAGCTGCAATCGTAACTTCGATCAATTCTGCAATGAAGTAAATAGTAGTTTAAGGTAATGTTTGTATAAGCTTTACGAGTGCCATTGTCACACTCGAAAAATATATTACCGTCTTTAAATCATCATTTGCACTGCAAGTTGAACATAAGTCGTACGGATGGCACTAAAAATAACTGTGTATCGTTTTGTACGCACACATACTGCGGTGTTGCGATATAGTCCTGACACGATTGTGCAAGTTCTGAAAGCTGGAAAAGATACTCTCATATTATTTGATTGCGATTTCGATCCCACAGAATCTCAAGTTATTCGTAGTCAAAGGAATGCTACCTCTATCATAGATGTAGAGGGAAAAGAGATCTTCCGATTTGTTGGTATCGTTGATATTCAACGCAAATCGGGCTTCATAATTGTGCGGGGGATCCCATTGTTGAATTTGAATTGTTCAGCGTGTCGCTGTACATGATGCACTATATCGAAAGCATTATTGCTGGTTGAATATTGTCGAATGGTTGTCTATAATGTTAGTTGCATACAAGAATGTCGGGGATCTAAGCTCAAGATTTACGTACTCATGCTTGATTTGTTTCTATAGCCTCGACCTTGGGAATCGCTTGTATGCGTCCTAAGAAAATAAGCCGTGAAATGCGGAAACTGTAGAAACCGTTAGGAATCGCGTACCTGCCGCGAAAAGTTTGTTTAATTGTAACGCCGAGAATTGTGCGCCTACGGCTAGTCCGTTGGCGTTTAGCGCTGATTAAATTATCCTTATACTCGACATGCAAAGTAAATTTGCAGGTATTGGAATGAATTCAGTTGTAGTGTGCGTTCATATTAGGTCATGTAATGCGGAGACCTCGGCAATCGAAACCGCGATCTGTCTGCGCTCAAAATCGCATTTTATATGAATTAATTAATTAGTGATGATGTGTAGAATTTTGATATATCATCATAGAACCCCGCGCCTAGTTCAACGTTGATGAGTGTTATCTGTGAATATCTGGCAAATATAGTATTCTATTGACATCATAGTTTTCGAAATTTATGTGTAATCTGAATGTTATTTATATCCAAAAAAGTAAGTTAGTATATTAATATTTTCAAGTCGCAGCGCTTAAAATCGCATTTTATATTAATTAATTAGTGATGATACATTTCAAGTTATTCAATACATATTGCTAAATATACATGGAAAACCGGTATTGAAATTCACAAAACAATGAAATTTGCTCATAAATACACACGATGTGGCAGTGGCAGGTGACGTGGCAATGGGCATCAGACTCTGAATGTTACCAAGGTCCTTATCACAAAAAATCATACATCAGAAGCGTAGGGATTGATATTATCAAGTCGCAGCGCTCAAAATCGCAAAGGTATTCAATACATATTGCTAAATACACATGGAAAATCGGTATTGAAATTCACAAAACATTGCAGTCACCTAATTCCTCTGTGATGACATCATAAACCGGCCATAGTCCGACGTTAATTATATTATGAGAGTGTTTACATTCTAAATAGCCTGAGGGTGCGTAACAAAGCCAGCTATCCTCACTACTAACGTGGCCTTACCAACTTCCCCTAAATCCTGGACATAGTATGCTGCGCCACACGTTTCATCTGATTTCGAACCATCTGTAAATATCTTCGTATGATTTTGACATCACTCGTAGGTTGAACCCGAGACAGAGATGTGACTTTTAGTCATCTCAAACCAATATTTCGTCCCATCACGGGGTGTTCGCAGTGACGAAAAGCGAAAATCGTTTTTTCTAAAGCAAATGATATATTTCACTAAACTGGTGTATTTGTTACATTTACCAGAGAATGAACAGCGTATAAATCCGTCGCTCAGTCTTTTTGTAATCGTAAAAATGCAGTTTTTGTCAAATAATGATACAGATGATGAGTTTCAGCTGGATGCTGGTTTGGAAATCCTGGGCTAGAATATGTTAAAGGGCTGTCCCAAGCGATTTCAATTTTCGAAGTTGATGATGTTATGTAATACGCCTTTTTACCCATGTTGGAGGTTTAGTCATGTATATCATTTCGATTGTTTTCGAGTATATTGAGGCGAGTCATGATGGGTTGGGCGAAAAAATTTGCTATACTCAAATAATTCATTTCATTGCAATCTTTTTCAGGGGGTTTAACGTAACAGGCATTGATATACAAGTAGGTAATGTTTTAAATATCTATTCAATTACAAGTACAATCGTAGCAATTTCCAGGACTGGATAAATAGCCTACTTCAGTACTTTCAAACAGAAGAATTGCTTCGTTATGACACCCATCTGTTTTTCTTCACAGAGTGAATGACATGCATTTGATTGACATACCATCTGAAGCGATTTACAAAATCCTTGCTAACAATGTTACATTATGACAGAAGTGAACCTGTGTAGCTGGCCGGGTATGAATCGGGCGACATTTTTCAAACATTTTCTGTAACAGAATCCCAATTGATGGAGTAACTATAATATTCATGACAGCGTACCTAAAGTGATTTTAGTCTGATCATATTTTCGCTTACATCTTGCGTTTGATTGTTTGCCAATTTTATCGGATCGACTACTTGCCTTCTCATTCATACCCGAGGCATCTTCAATTCCATTTCTTTCGATTCCGGTCATTTGGTGACTAAGCCTAATATTACCCATTACCATCTGGCCGTTTTGACTGTACATTCTGTGTTTTAGCAGTGTCGCTATCATTAGAATTCTGTTGTTTCCATTTATGTGATTATTAGAATCAAATATGTCTAAAGATGATACCAAGGTTGCATGCATCCAAAATATACCTCAGGAATTTTGTTATTGATCAAAATAAGCCTGCACAGTATCGATGCTAATTTTAGCCAAGGTCCACATGTTAGAATATCCACGGTCTACAATAAACGGTCTGCCATAAAAAACACCCTACCTTACATCAAGTCGTTCGAAAAAGTCAACTTGTAACAGAAAGTATCTACTTCATTTTTTCAATAGCCTCCCAGAAACTTAGGGGTTAAGTCGTTAATCGTCCTAGTATTATTTTCCCTCTCCTAATGAATAATGCTACGACAACAACTGCACTCTTAGAAATATTCGTAGATTTACCCAAATTATACCGGTAAATTTGTCCCGTCAGTTATATTAACGGTAAATGCCCGTTAAATTAATATACGGGCACGTCAAAAGTAAATTTACTTGTTTTTAGAGGGTAAAAATATTACAGATTAAATTCGTAGAAGCAATTTACGGGATAACCAGTATTTCAGATTTACTTTTGGATTTGTAAAAGCAATTTACTGGATAATAAGTATTCCGGATTTACTTTTGCATTCGTAAAAGCGATTTACTGGATAATCATTATTTGCAACATTGCTATTGCACTTACAATTCGATCATTTTACACGCTTACGGTCTTATGGACCTATATATATATGTGATTTTCGTCATTACATCATGTTTCAATCATCAAGCATATTACGACATCGATGGCCGTGCTGAATGCTAATCGGTGAATGGCATCCGAACATTTGGGCATTGCAGATACCATCGTTTATATCGCTTTATAAATAGTATCCTTTGAGACTGCAAGGTCTAGCAATAGTAGCATGCCAAGCGAATTTGGTATGTTATGTAGTTTTACTGCAGGTATTATCTTTTGTGTAATTATCTGTTGGACCAGTTCTGCCACCATTGTAGACTCCTTAACGCATGTATGATGCAAACTATATATCGAAACACTGGAGCTGGTGTTTAGCCACCATGCTCCTTTGCCATTGCGACGAGAGTAGTATACGTCCTGTACCTTTTTCTTGCGAATGGCCTTATGAATTGTTTGATCATGAATTCGTAGCTGCTCGAGCGAACAGTACATTGTGACGTCATACATATTCCAGACATAGCGGCGTCAGACATATCTGAGCCTGAGCACGTGCGGCTGAATGTTCCGAGATAGATATCGACGCGATGTTTTCGTATTGGATAATGACAAGATGCGTTGCTGTAAGATATTGAGGGTTTCGAAGCCACAGCTTAACTCTAGCTTTAGAATATTGCAGGTGTTGATAGCAGATATTGTAGGTATAGCAGTGTCCGAGCTCAAACCTGGCAAGTTATTCTCAATCCTGTTTCTGAAGACGTATGTATTTTCGTTACAGTTTAATGGTGAACAGAAGCTATGGCTTATAAGAATGTATTACATTTTCTGACATTGAACTACACGAAAATGGAAGCGTTATGGCATTATGAATCATGACGTCGAATGCTTATGTGATAGAAAGGGATCATTTCGCCTCTCGCTTCTAGCACGGTGCCGTGCGAAATACATTGGACGTGCGATGCAAAGGAATATTGCCAGAAAAGTTTGCAATCACGCTGGAAAAGATGATTCAGGTACGAAGTCCTAGGCCAGGGGTATCAAACTCAACTTGCATCGCTGGCCGGATTCAAACTTTCAAACCGCTCGCGGGGCGGATCAGTCAAATCATTCCAAAATGTTACGGTACATCAAAACGCCCGACCTTACTTTTCGCTTGAATATTTTATTATCAATCCTGTATACATTTTGGTATATTACATAACATTCACGATCATATCATATGGATATATTCTAGCAGCACCTTTACTCGCAAACAACGGAATTTTGGCAAAAATTCAAAGATTGATCGTTTGAATTCAACCGCTAAAACACTGACTCTAACGACGGAATAAGCTGACATATTTGTATGCTCCCTTTGTTTTATTCGTAATCTGCCGTTAATTCATCGTATGCGCTTTGAGGAACACAATTGATTTAATTGCAAACGCAGACGTTAGAATTTGGCTCATTATTAGTCGTCATTCGGGTTTCTCTGTCTGTCTGGGGCCTTTGAGTAGAAGTGATACAGCAGTGCGACCAAATATATTTGAATTGTATTTTTTATAACTAATGTATTCTCCATGCGACCTGCATATAACAGTTTTTTTCTTCACTTGACGAATAACTACTTTTTGGCTCATTTCTTCATAAAAATAAGAACTCAGTGTGCACTTTTTGGAGTTTTGGAAATTGGATGTCATTATCACCAACTTGTTCCTGATGATGACTAGAGTAAAACCACAACACCACTGTCGGATAATTATATCACGGTCTATGATCTTGACATTTGTGGCCTTGCGGGAAGTATTTCTTACAATAATATCTCAACGTTTGTTAGAAAATGTGCTGGGTAATACAGGGGTTTTTCAAACTACTCAGAATTGCTTCGCAGGCCGCATTCGGCCTACGGGCCTTATGTTCGACACCGCTATCCTAGGCCATCATTATTCGAGAAATTGACAAGAATATGAAAAGTCGCAGTATGTCATACTATAGCGTCTCAAAGTTTCCAAATTGTAACTGTGTTGATGACTGCATAATCTTTGTTCAGATTATAGAAGAACCTACAAAAGAGCATGGCCCAAAGTACAGTCCTTCAACTGCTGCTGAAGTTTTGATGAAGCCCTCTTCATTCAGGCAGTTGCTGACTGATGATCTCCACAAGAAAGACTGGATTTTCGTCATTATCCACACTTACTTTTTTTTACGTGTTCCCGCACCAAATAAACCTGATTCAAATTTACTGGTCTCAGGAACGTAAAACTGCTGCAAGGGACCAGACGAGTATATTGATATTACTGCAGATTTCTGTTACCTTTAGTTACAGAAATTTTCCGTAAAATTTCCTACGGTCTGCATATGTAAAATCATATTACGGGGAGAGTTATTTCGAATTTACTGGTCTCATCAGCGTAAAACTGCTGCACTGGACCAGACCAGTAACTTGGTATTACAGCCGTTTTCCGTTACATCAGGTAACGGGAATTTTCCGTAAAAATTTTAACAGTCAGTCTTTGTAAGAATAAATTACGGTCAATATTATTTACGGGAAAATATTTTTCAAATTTACCGGTCTCAGAGTCGTAAAACTGCTGCCAGGACCAGACCAGTAATTTGGCATAGAATATTTTTAACAGTGTGGTGCAATTACTACAACCGCCCACCGGAAGTATACGCAATTGATCGAACGTACTCGTGAAGGTATTTATTACTTCGCCTTAGTTAGGTTGTTGCCTAAGTTGCCGTAGGAATCGAAATAAATATAATTAAAACGAATTCAATATCTAATATATGAAGCGAATTTGTATTCGTCCGCTTGTATGCAGTAAGCCAACATTGAAGTAGAAGATGATCACATCAAACTATCTATGAACTAATTAGTATAAGACTTTCTCGAGAGAAATCTTTCATAAGGATGTATTGAAATATGGATTTGTCGTAGATACACTATAGCAATTGACTATACTCCCAGTCCGGTTTCCCAGGACGGGAAATAGGCACATTTCATCCAGCAAACTTTCTACTAGTAACTTATAACGTAATTGGTGTTAATTATATGTCACTACGGATCGACGCCCTTTTGCAACCACGATGGCCGGGATCTCATTGGTTGGAGATTGTTGATTATTCGAACATATTAGAGCCTTCCAGTCTCCATGGTCCATAATATATGTTTTTTAAACGTATTTTCATGAATGATTAAATAAATACGCAGCATGATTCGAAATAACCCATATTTTTGCAAACTTCCTGTATATTACATTGCAATCGATTGGAAATGATTTTGGGTTGATGTGATCACACATCATCGGATATCTCTCAAATATGAGCATTATTGTTCGCAGTAACGCTTGCAAACACTGCGAATAATTCTACTACTTTCATATCAAGCAAAGCCACAACACAAGACAATGTGACAAGGACAAGTGCCGACATAAAAAAGTCGACTACCAGCTTCAATGCGACTACTTCATCAGGTTTGTAGTGATACATGAGAACGCGGATTAATCCCCATTACAGAATCTTGATATATATCTTATGTTATGTAACAGAATCAATTTGTTTTTATTCGATCTACCCAGAACACATTTCATTAGTTGTAGATTCCCATGCTACTCATATTTACTTCTAAATGGATCAAGTTCCACACCGGTGAGACGCATAGATTTAGGTAATCCGGCATTTGGCAAAGGCTCCAGTATAGTATGATATTATAGAATGTAAACGTTTACATTCTATAATGATATAGCATAGTATGCATCAGAGATGAGCATTGGATTGGACTTGGATTGGACAGGATCAGGATTATGGGTTATTTTCGTCGGTACCGGATTGGACCGGATTGTGATTTTGAAAAAAAAATGTCGGATCCGGATTGGACCGGATTGTGATTTTTCAAAAATAGGTTGGACTTGGATTTTGAGCATTTTCGAAATCCGGACTCGGGCACGTTGGTTTCGTAACCAGAAGTGAGGGGTGGCTGGAGAGAAGAATTATTGCAAGTGTTGCCAATTGACGCATTTAGAAGCCAAATTACGGAACTTTTGCAAATTTTCATGCTGGTTAGCACCGCTCTTTCCGCTGTTTCCGCTGGTCCGTCTTTTAGGGATTCACGTATGGCACATTGGCACTTTCGAATTTCTTCAATCAGAGCAGTGTAAATTTGTCAACAGCGCATTAGATCTTATCAAGTGTTGTTTACGTGAGCATCTTAGGAACTACCGGTATTTGATGTTAGAATTGTAGAAATTGATGGAATTGATGTTCGCATATAGGTGCATATCGAAATCTTAGGTCGAGGTCACTTTATCTGCTTCCAAGGTGGCAAGTGGCGCTAGTGCAACAGCCTGTTTGTATAATGTTAACAATCCTTCGCCATCTGGGCTACTACCTATTATATTTCTCTTTCTTGGACACATTGATTTAGGTCGAGTCAAGATACTACTAGGTTTGCTGATTTATAGGAAAAGTTTGCCTAGTTCGTATGCTATATTCGTGCCACTTGTGCTGTTGTAGACTTCTAGATTTAACTTTAGTTGAATTCAACCCTATAGTAGAAGAGCACGAATTCTACCAAGTCGTGGTGGTACAATCTTCTTTCTGCAGCCTAAAGTACCGTAAGCTTGATGGTAATGCAATGCTTAATGCCTATTGCAACACATCACCGTACTTTAGATAATTTGGCACTATTTTGTCACAAGATACTTTGGCTCCGAGAGCCTCCTCAAAGTTGGCATCCATGAGTGTTACTCTAGTCACTCTGCATTTAGTAATGCACGGCCCCGAGTGTAGTGTTGAATAGTATATTCATATTGGAATGAACCCGGATATTTTCGGATGACATATTTTCGCCTGTCGTATTTTGTGATACAATTGTTGATATACAAGGTTCTTTCCAATTCTCTACTAGTCGCTGACGATTGTCCCTGATGAGTGTCTGCCTAAAATGTATGGGTAAATCTCAATATGAATATATTAGTCAATTGTATATGCAAGTTCTGTACCTCCAAGAAGCTGTTCAAAATAGGGTTGTAGCTCTAATTATTGATGACAGAATTTCCCACAGTAAATACAACGATTTTCACGCTTCCATTGGTTGGAATTGAATCAAACTCGTAATGCACCAATTTCATACAAAACTTCATAGGGACGGGCAGCCACTATCTAAAATGTGTATACTTTTTAGTATATTGAAAATTCTCATGTTGTTTTAACTACGCTTCTTACAAGCTGGAATTGAATCGAATTAGATGTTCAGTGTTTATAACCGCCCTATAACATGTCCTTCTGTTTTTTCAGTTGTAGATTTTAGATTTTGAAATTTTTTTGGATCAGGATGGACTTGGACTGAAAATCTGGAAAATATTTTTGGATCAGGATGGACTAGGACTGAATTGAAAATTTTCAGGACCGGACTTGGACAGTAAATTTGGAAAATATTTTTGGATCAGGATGGACTAGGACTGGAATAAAAAATTTCAGGATCGGACTTGGACCGAAAAATATTACAGTCCGCTCATCACTGGTATGCATCAATACATAAATGCATGCAAGATGGTACAATTTAAAAATGAGACATATGTCAACGCTATTTGTATCTCTATTTGAGCATTATTAGGCCCTAATATTCAAAATAAATTGTGAACCCCGCTATTACGACATTAGGACTACACTGTTCGTTTTCATATGATAACACATTTGAATAAAATATTAATATTTATTCCCGAAGCTTTTCGGCTGACGCTCGTCAGGGGAATATCGTCAGCAATAATGCGAGAATTCGAATGACCATGTTCAGCAACAATATATATCGCTAATGATGACGTCACACAGAAAATATAAAAAGTTAGTTATGAGTAAACCTAGTTTATGCCAACAGAAAGAATTTGTGTATCATTTGAAAATCGCGCATTAACTTGTTTGGCTTCGCTATCTCCATGCCAACGCTTCAGTTCTCTCGTTTTCCTAACTTTGTATATTTTCTGTGTGACGTCATAATTAGCGATATATATTGTTGCTGAACATAGTTATTCGAATTCTCGCATTATTGCTGAAGATATTCCCCTGACGAGCGTCAGCCGAAAAGCTTCGGGAATAAATATGAATGTTTTATTCAAATGTGTTATGAAGTTCTGTACTCCTAAGCGTCTCTTTGTTTTCATATTACTAGAGCAAATGTCGCCATTGCCTTCTTCGAGACCGTTGTATCGCGTCAGCAAATTTAATGGCATATGGAAAATGTATTCGTCAGAATGATCCTCACTAGGCGTTCGTGGAAATCACTCGAATTTCTGTCGACCTTCGTATAAGGCATTATTGTCAATTCTCATGACGAGTGATTTGGCTTGATAAGACCACGTATTATTAGATAACATTTCAATGCGAGTATTTGCACTATGTTTTTCAGTCGCGGTTGGATACACGACTAAGAACTCCACAACCCACAGCAATGCGACATTAGCTAATAATCCGACAAGGACTAGTGCCGACACGAGTAGCTTCAATACGACTGCTTTGGCAGGTATGTATAGACATGTGATACTATACAGGGTCAGGATAAGGCATCAACGCGGACCGTGGATTGTAAAAGGTCGCCGCACACGATATATTTGTTCTACAAAACAGAATACTCTGAAATGCCTGGTGTCTTCTCGCTGTACAAGTGTATTTACCAGTGTACATTCGTAGAAGCATTGCACACGGTTATTTACGAAAGCCAGGCAAACCATATCCCGCTGTTAATGCAACCATTCAGTAACTTTTAGCGGTAATATGAGCAGGAAATATCATTGTAATTGAAACAGGACTCCTCTCTACATGCTTTCGCGCCTCCTCAACAGGCGCGTGCTCCAGTTTGAGAACCACCGATCTAGAATAGTTGGTTATGTATATCACAGGAGAAAATGGATTTTCACAATTATTTCGAAGTCACAGTGATTGACCTTACTTCTCCAACTTATTTATCAAATACACTATCTCCAATAAAACATATTTTTACATCAGTAAATCATTGGCAATTACGGTAGCAATTAAAATGGGTTTGCGGCTTTGCGCAGTTCGATGTTTCATCTCAGACGGCCATTCTGTTGATGTGAGTCCTGGAGTTTTACAAATTATCAAGCGAAACTGCCTCATCGTTTTCCTAGTTCAAGAGAATTAAAATTAGGTTATACCATTCTGTAACTTCGGAGCAGGGTTTCTTGAAGTAAGGGTGGTGAACTAAACATCGGTTGCGAGGGAATAATTTTGGGTCCTTGTGTGCCAGAACACATGAAGACACGAATTATCTGCTGATCACCCCCGAAATTTTATTCAATGTTGCAGAGTTTGCTCTATCTTGTGGTACTTACTTGTAAATCGGTTCTTGCCCACATTTTGGTATATCGATCGCACATTCTAGTCCGTGCGATCGAAATACAAGAATTTCTGGCAAGCATAGGGTTTGTCTCAGTGCTAAAAGAACTGCGGCGATAAAATCTACAACAAAATTGACCGTCGCAGGTTAGCCAAAACCTTCGATATTAATATGTCTCATCGTCAAATTGGTTGCCACCCAATCTTCTCATCCTTGCGATAAGCCAGTAGTACAAATCCAATCCACATAGGAAAATGATGCACCTGAATTTGAAATCGCGTGATCCAGACATGTTTCAGATAACTTCGTCGCGCGGACCTGTTGTCTGCGCGCTCTCAATGTCATATATGCCCGTGAAAACGTAGTATACTAATAGTAAAATGTATTCTGCTTGGTATTTATTGTTGGAAGAAGAAAAAGAGTGGCGCCTATCACCGTCAGGTCTTGTGCGCCACGACATTACTAAATTTTAATTTAGCAGCAATTCAAATATATCGATTAGGGATGGTGTGAACCTCTGAAAGGTTCAGGTTCGTGTGAACGCGAACCTTTTTGAAAGGTTCTGTGTGAACACGAACGTGAACCTCATGACGTCACGTGACGTCATATTGCTAATTCCAACCCTATCTTTCAATGAAGTGATGGCCTATATTAATGTACACATTGTACACGATACCTAGCGACGGTTCGGGCCACATAATGCCACAATGCCAAAGTACATATTGGGGTTTTGAACGTCGCTGAAGGCGGAGATAATAAAGTTAGCTGATCTGGGGGAATGCTAATCATGTGATTGAAAACTGTTAATCGGGGCCCATTTTAGGCGGAGATAATAAATTTAGCTGATCCTACAGAATTCTAGCCGTGTGATTAAATACTGCTAATCGCGACGCATGATGTTGTAGAAGGTTACGCGCAAATGTCTGGGGCTGACTCGTTCACATGATACAGTTCTGCGGATTTTTTTGGAAATCCTAAAATATGATTAGGAATAACATGAGAATTCGAAACATGAGACAAATTAGATTAGAATTAGATCACCAACATTTCAATCTTTAGTTCGATCAGACAAGTGTGTAACATAATTGTATTTTCAACGCTCAGATCTGACGTTCTGTTCGGTCCTGTGTTGCTGTCGAACTGGTCCGATTCGTCGGGGCTTGGAGGCGTCGTTACCATCGTTGGCAAGAAAATGATGGGCTGCGGGAGACAGAAAGCACTTATTTTGCTTATTGAGGTGGGTAGGTTTTCGATGGCAGGTACACATTGGTAGCAGTCACTCCATCTACTGTGCCAATTGCGTTGGGGCATTGGGGCTTGGTTTTTAATAGAGATACTGTGTGTATGAGTCTAGTGCTTGGCCGATATTGGATTTTTTGAAACTTATAAGTAGCACATTCACGTTTAAGTAGTTATGGCTTGAAAAATGTGAATCCACGCATTGGCTTATTCCTGACTAATGCAGTTTAGGAGATAGTAGAAGATTTCAAGAATTTGGGTGGTAGAAGTTGTCTTGAAGCATGACCGCAAATCCTACTGGACCAAGTAGAAGTACTTTGTTACTCACCACCTCTGGTGTCATGGTCACGAAAAAAGAATTTGTAATAAATCGTACTAGAAGTGTCGAATTTGGACGATGGTATTCTCTGATAGATTATTGACCAACCATATGACATTTTTTTTCTCAAGTGCCTGTTTCCGCTACTTGTGCAGTCCGATATTGGGCGGTTATGCTTGATAGCTTGAAGTAGCTAAAATTGCCAGCGCCCGTTTCTAGTCGGGCGTAAATTCGCAAAGTTTTGGACAAAGTACCGATCAAGTTAGATCACGGTCAACTACCCACCACTTTTTGAGTCGTTCTAGTCGTAGGCCTACACTATGAAAATCCAGTAGTTTGCGCAAGTCTGAAAGTAACTGATTCTTCTACTCGAGCGGCATCTGCTGCGCAACGACATAACTCTACTTTCTGTGCTGTGATTTTAATTCTGGCTCAATTTCTGCTTTTCCTGAAATATCCTTTGAAACGAACCAAGCTGCATGTTCAGACATTTGACATTCTCATTATCATGAGGATCGCTTCGGATTTGATATAAGCTCAACCTAATTTATCTTAGAATTTTTCTCTAATTTGACATTAAGTTTGAAAGATTTTGTATATTCAGGAATTCTACATTCTAATCCAATTTGAAAAAAAAAACGATGTTGCTATTATTCTAATCATAATCTAATTTCGAAAAGTGGAAGGTTTTCTATTCTCCCACTCTGATCTGCTGTCTGCATTGACAATCTGTGTCATAATTAGGGCCATTTTTATATGACCTTAAAAAATCAATTATATATATGACTTTATTTTCGGGAAAATATGACTTTATATGACTTTATGCGAAAATCGTGTATTTTTTCATGTAACCAACGTCACTCGTGGAACTGACGAGTAAAACATGAACAACATAACAGTAATACACATCCATTTTTAGTTTAAACCACTTTTGTAGTATAGTTTCGTGTATGTGGAGTGTTGGAGTCTTTGAAGTTACGATTTGTCTTTGTAGCTCCATAATTTGTTTCACATCGTTTTTATCCAATCGGTTCTTAAAGTAATTTTCAAGCTCAAGCGGATCTTTTCCGAAATCGAGGGCATTTAGATCAGCATGAGCCTCTTTGATAGTGTACGTACAACTTTCCATTTTCAGTATCTAGTTTGAAATATTGTTGTAGTGGTGGTATATTTTTGTTAATTGACTCGTCAACTTTGGATCGTTCACTGAATCTTTGACGCTCTTTACATTAACACCTTCAGCTTCCCATGCGTTGACTATTTCTTTCACTTGTGGAAGTCTGAACTTCAAATGACGTCCCACTTCAGTGCACAGAAGTAAAACAGATTGTGTAGCAACACAATGCAATGTGTGACCTCATAATGCAATGTGTGACCTCATAGGTCTGCGACTGTAATGTTATGTAGGCTAACCTTACAGTTTGCCTTCGTTCAATCAGAAATTGCCTTACTTTCTTAGTGCGGAATTGTTTCAATTGGCACTTTTTATTTAAAGTGTACAACAATATGACTTTATAACTGAAATATGACCTAACCAGGAAAATATGACTTTATATGACTTTATAACTTTCTTAATATACCCCATATGGATGCGGTTTTTTCGTCAAAATTGATTTGACGACTTACTGAAGCATAGAAAAAAATATGACTTTAATGACTTTAAATGGCCCTAGTCATAATAAAATGATAACTGCATCGCTTTGTTTTCAGAATGTGAAGAAAGTGACTTCAGCCAGCAAGGAGCCGACAGGTAATAAGTAATCGCCTTTATTGTAACCAACTTACAAGGTTTCGAGTCATGAGTCAATTTTCCTTTTCGAGTTTTAACTCGAGTCAAGTCGAGTCAGTTTCAATTCACCATCGCGTCCAATTCATAATGTGTAAGTCGGGTTTAACTCACTTTTGTGAAAATCTTGGGTGATATCGAAGGGCTCAGATTCACAATTGATTCATTTTTGTTACTCATGTTTATTCAAACTGATTGAAGACTGTTTTTTGGCCTACTGTTCAAAGGCTACTCGTACGCCTGTCTTGAGTCGAGTCGTGCACATTGATTTGAGTACAAGTCGACTCAATACACAAACTGACTTAAGTCCGGTCGAGTCGTTTCATAGTTCCAAGAAAACGAACCAAGTCATCTCGACTCATTACAACCCTGTTAAAATGTGTTCGACCTTATAAAATCTTTCCTCTGATTCTGTATCATGCTGAATACTCAAATCAGCTCTGTATACATTTTTGCCAGCAATTTCAAAAGAATTTCGATTTGCCGAAAATCTCGACCATCTCCAAGAAATATCGGTCACCATTTACAAACCAAGCCGTGTTCTGGTGAAGCAGGAAAGGTGGGACGTATTTCTTTGCTTGCTTCTACTCTACAGCCTTGTCATGCATGTATAGCAGTTTGATTTAATTCCAGAGGTGTTCCGAATAGTTATTGTTGGCACTCGAGTAGTACTAGAATACAAGTAGCAATACTACATTTCTACTTATTTACAAGTACAAGAAGAGGCAGACATGTGAAAACTATTTAAAGTGTAAGTTGAAGATATGAAAGCGCTCAAGTATCTAGTTTCATAAAGTGGATTCGGTCAAGGGGCTCACTTACCTATGGTATTCGATTGAAGGCTGCTTTTCAAATTGCAAGTGTGTTTGTAACTGACACAAAATGACTAATGACGATAAAAAAGACTTGCCCTATTCCAAAATAAATTCGATTACTGCAAAGTTGGGGATACGGATCTCGTAACAATTTCAATCATGAAAATGATGCAAAGTTATCCAAAAAGTATTTCCTAGTTGAAATTATTCTTACTCGACAAACAATAATGTAGTCGTTTTGGCCAAAACTGTTCAAGTAGAAGAATTAGTTTTAACATCAAACCTCTAGTGGTAATACATTTCTTTGATATGTTATATGAGTGGTTTCCAGCGCGTGATCCAATAAAAAAAATCGGATCTTAGGATCTTGAGACTCAAATAAAACTTATTTTTGATGGCATTGTTACGTAATCTTATCTTAAAATTAGTTATGGCATGCAGTAACGTTTCTTGAATAGGCCTACGGGCCAAGTATGTATTTTTAAGTTCTTGTCTGCTCTTTGTTATCAACTAGTTTTATTCCTAGTTTTTTAATTCAGCTACAATATCGCTGAAAACAAGCAGCCCATGCTTTGGGAAATAATAAATAGATTCTTGTTATTCGGCGTTTTTCTTTGAAACGTTATAAAAATCCTCCCTGTATATTAGGGTTGTTCAAAAATAACTTCCGGGTTCCGTGGATTCACCGATTGAATTGTGAGGTTGCCTAAAAATGCTACACACCAAATTTTGCTCAATTCCAATCAGTAGAAGCCAATGCTGAGCCAATTAAAATTTTTGAAATTATTGAAGAAATTTTTTTTTTTTTTAAATTTTGCTGTCAATCCCATGAAATTGTTAATTTGCCTCAAAGAACAATGCATACCATTTTTGCCTACTTCCAACTGGTAGAAGCTAATTTATTTTAGTAATAAAGAGTTGCAATGACTGTGACTTATCCCAGAATTACGAATGAAAAACTCAAATAACCTCGCTTCTACAGATTGGATTGCTTCAAATTTCTTTCCCATTGTTTTTGTAGACAACTTAACAATATCATGGCGGTTGCAGTAGAATTTTAAGAGAATGGCAGATTTTTATAATAAATTCAAAATTTCAATAAGCTTCGTGTTGATTCCTACTGGTTATGACCGAGCCAAGTTTGGTATGCCGCGTTTTTCGGCATCCTTACAATTTAATCGGTGAATCTCTGGAATACAGGAAAAAAAACTTATTTTTGGAAAACCCTACATGTATCACGACGCTACTATCTACCTTTGTACAATTTCCCTGTTACAGATTGCAAAGAATGCGCCTTCTACAATGCCGGCACTTGCACGCCAAGCTACTCTCCAGTTTGTGCCGCGAGTCTTCCGCCGCCGGGTGGTACGCGGCCGAAAGTCTTCCGGAAAAGATCGCAGCCCTTGAAATCCTGAATTGGGTGGCCGCCTTGTCGCCAGCCACCCCGGTATCTTCACCGCAGACTACAAAGACGGACGTAACGCCGGAAACGCAAACCATAAAACCTGATACCGTGAAAAAAACGAATCCCTACACTTTGGCGCATCTCATGTGCTATTTCGTACAGAGCAGAAAGTACTTTATGGACAATCACGTTAAACAGGGTGCCGCAGTCGAGTTCCAGTTTAGTTTGAAGCAATTTCTGATGCAGTGTTTTCTGCAACAAGGTCGCGACGTAGCCGGCAGAGCCTACCGACTTATCGTCAACACCATATTTTCTTCAAGCGCACGAGGATATCGCGCGGTCGCAAAATTGGAAAAAGTGAGCGCCAGAACCTATTTATGCGGTGCCGTTATCGAATGCTTGAAGGCAGCCGCAAAAACGAGCGTAAAATCGGCGTACGGTCTCAACGGTTTGCACGAAATCTTGAGTATTCTGTTGAATATGGAGGCGTATCGTATGAAAAACTTGGAGGAGGCTTCAAAGTTGAAGGCGCATCTCAACGAATGCATTGCATTTGTGGCTAGCGTCTCGGAATTAATGCGCGACGCCATCAATCCTTTAGACACGATTTTGAGAGCGAATCATAGCTTGTGGTCTGTATGAGGACTTTTGGTTGAAGGTACGCAAGGTCTTGGGTCGGCAACCCTTATATATATTAACAACTATATAAGAGAAAAATGTGTTGTTTGTTTTTAGTCTTTAATGAATTATCTCCTTACTGAGTGTTGCACGGCTGTGTGTGCACACTGTACATAGAATAAAGTCTGTGCAAATTCTCATAGATTAGCAGATCCCAATGCAGGGTGCAGCAATACGCTCAATGATTTTACCGAATTTACGACACTCATCCATCGATGACTTTGCAAAATTCAGGATTATCGCTGCTATACAGGGGTGGCTAAACTCTGTCTTTCAAAGTTTTCGTTCTTTTATAATGGAGGTGATATAACCAGTGTTGATCACAGTAATGAGCAATACTATGCAAGTAGAAGTCATGCTGTAAATTCTCATTTAATGATAAATAGAAGTAGCGATTCCTAAGATAGGTAAACAAAGGCTACCTTTTGAAAGAAATAAAAAGTGAAATGTCTAAAAAGTACTCAAATATGTAGTTTTAAAACTAGATTTGACCAAGGCTTCGCAGTTGTAGTCAATCGGTGGTGGGTACTTTCAAAATTGAAAGTTGCATCTTTGCGACTAGCTATAGAAAGATTCCTCACGGATATGCAAATGATGCACTTTACTGCATGTGTCAAATCACTAGGCGTGCCATGGAAGAGGCATGTGTACCAGGGTTTGCTGACCCCTGATATAGATGGATGCGATGTTTCATCTTCTCTCCCTTTTCAGTATGCAAGATACTTGATGAAAACCGATCCGTCAATAGCCCGTAAGGTGTACAGGCGGGCTTGTGAGATACATCTACCCAAGAAGCCACACATACATATACACTGGTCGTCGTTTGAGGAAGTTCAAGGTAATGTCATTTGCGGATCACGTTTGCATGATAACTTTATGCGTGTATTTTTATATACCACAGGTAATTATCATAGCGCTGCCAAGATTCTGGTGGAATTGGAGAAGACTTTACCGAATTTGTTGATGGTGAAGCTTCGACGTGAGCAATTAGTTTGTAATTAGTCTTTGTTTGACGATATGATAACTCCGGTGTTTTGCTGCAGCAAGCCGAGAGTCTTCTCAAACAATACTCGACCGCTTTGGAAAAGGTGGAAGAGCGCTGCTTTTTCATTCGAAAATACGTGTGGTTCCTGGTCAATGTGTCCAAGAAAATTAGCGAGGCCAGGCAAGTGCTGAAAGACGCCATTTCCAAGATAGGCGACGAGGTATGTAAAACATAATTTGCGGAAGACGTTTGCCGCATTGTCCTCTCTGTATGTGTTCAGGAGCAACTGTATAAGGATCTGGTCGGGTTGGAATTTTCCCATGGTGACGAGGAGAGCTTCTGCAAGGCATGCGACCTGGCGCTGGAAAGTCAACACCTCGGCGGCGAAGAGAGCAAGTCCCAAAGAAAGCAGGAGTACATGGAAGACTTTGGCAAGGACGCCACTCTGTAAGGGTTTCGGTGGTGGAGATTTCAAAGTGTCTAGTGTGATGATTTTGATTGATCTGGCACAGGGTACAAAATGTCTACGACGAGCATCAGAAGCTGTACCGGAGTCGTAAGGAAAGGCTGCAGACTGCGGCGGAATCGGCCCAATCCAAAAAGCCAAAGACTGAGGCCTCCAGCCCGACCAGTGGCAGTAAGATTGAGACGACAGCCGGTGCACGACAAACGTGAGATCTTGTCATCGCTTTTTCCGACAGCTTCACTAATGCTTTTGTTTTGAGCAGATATTCAACAAAACCGACCACAAACGAAAGCTACACAACTCAAACCTCCATCCAACAAGCGGCGACGGCACAAGCAACCGCCCAAGCGTATCAACAAGCTGCCACCGGGGACACTACGAGTTTATACTACCAGAACTACTGGAACTATCAACAAAAGCCAGCAGAGGCAAGAATTGCGTATATTTTGGAAGAAAAAAATATCAATCATGATAAATATTTTTTGCTACAGGCAGCAGCCCAGCAGCAGTACCAACAACAGTACACCAACAAAAAGTACACCAACAGTACACTAACAGTGAAAAAAATTTCATTGAATACAAATTGAATAACGCAGGTGCAGAAGCAAATTGAAGAACGCTCACGAGATGGAAGCATATTTCGTCTTTGTTCTCATCCATGAAACTCATAAACGTCGTAAAATTGTTTTGGTTTGGTTTGAACCATATTCGCCTGAAGTATATAAGCATGTCAGTTTTGGCCGGGGCCTGTCGGCTTTTGAAATCACTTACTTTGGTTCTTCGAGGCTGTGCGTATTTGTTGGGCCTTTTCTGACCGTTGTTTGCCATTTTATGAGTGACTTTTGCTCGGACCTTAGGTTTGGGTTTCCCATGTGGTTTTGATGGTTGCGCGCACACTTTTGGTGTCGAGGAGGCTAACGGCGGTGATCGTCGGCACAAGTCCTTCGCTGGTGACGATCCAAACGATATCTGTGATTGTAGCATTTTCAAATGGTTTACTTGTTAATAAAGCGCAAAATGTGCAGTTACTTCGCTTAGCAGTTGATCTGTCGTCGTATCAAAGATGTCAGGCTTACGCCGTTTCTTAATATGCTTCGGTGATTTCGGATCGATGTTCTCCGGTTCCGCGATCTGAAATACGGAAGGAGTTGGATGAGCTGAAGAAAATACATAAACGCCGGTTGAAAGGTATTGACCTTAAAGAACTAGCTAGATCATTGGAAACCGCTACAGTTATGGGTGAACAAATAGCTCATGCTAGCATTCTTCGAAATACCTATGGGACACATCCAAGCTTCAGTATGACTCCCAAAACGCCACCGTCGTAACAAGAATCGATGGAAGGAGATAACAGAAGTCAGGCGCCGTATGCACCTGATGATAATGAGCTAGGATATCCCATTGTCCGCGAAGCCAACACTACAAAACAACAGTCGGTAGGAACATCAGCGGATACGGTGAACAGGGGGCATGTAAATATGCTAATTTCGGGAGAACCTGAACCGGAATATCTTGAGGGTCGAATTAAAGATTTACACAACGAATTATCACAAATGCGAGTAAAGTTGCAACAATCAAAGAATTATGAGAACCAGGCAACACATCTTGCGTAACGATGGGAAGATGAATATCGCAGTGTGTGTTTGGATTTCAAACGAAATAAGAAAAAAATGATTTACGAGCTAACCTAAAGCTGTCCGAATCGCGTGTGGCTGAGCAAGCAGCGGAGTTACTTGACAGATTGGAAGATACTGGACGTTCGCATGTACGTCTACCCTCATCGTTAGGTCCGGACAACAGTGATGTTCGCTCGACGCCTAATCGCGTCCACAATACAGCAGGTAGAGAAGAAATTCCATGCAAAGACGAGTCACGACATAATCACGCATACAATATAGAAGGCAGAGATGAGGTTCCACGCCGTGGTGCGTCACAACAACGCAACCCGAACTGTCCAGAAGGCAGGAATGAGTTTATGCGCGGCGGTGCGTCGCTACTACGCAACCCAGCCTATAATACAGCAGGCAGAGACGAGTTTCAACACGAGGGTTGGTCACAACAACGCAATCCTGGCTTTACTATACTTGGTGAAGAAGAGTCTTACGAGCTAACCAGAGATCAGCTGAAATGCCGAACACCAGGCAGACGTCAACACATGTTGCCGGATACGGATAAATTCAAAGAACTCGTACAACGCCTAGACGATCCTGAAGACAAACCCCTAGTTACGTGGATATTAAAACAAATCAATAACACCAACACGGGCAGTAGCCATGAACCAAGAGATAAATTATTCTACCAAGCTCTACGTAGTAAACTCGAAAAGGCGGGCAGAATAGAACAGGCGCTTAATTTATCTCGCGTCTACAATGCCAATGAACGGGACACTTGGAGAGATATGATGGGTTCCCTTATACAATGGTATCCTAACAGTCGCACGGACAAAGAGGAAGTCATTGAGAATTTCGCTGAACGCTTCAGTTGGAAACAAATGCCAGGACCCCAACTTTACGAAGTTTTTGGAAAATTGGAGCGTATTTTCTGACTGTTGTTTGCCATTTTATGAGTGACTTTTGCTCGGACCTTAGCGTACGGTTTGGGTTTCCCATGTGGTTTTGATGGTTGCGCGCACACTTTTGGTGTCGAGGAGACTAACGGCGGTGTTCGTCGGTACAAGTACGGCGGTGTTCGTCGGTATAAGTCCTTCGTTGGTGACGATTCAAACGATATCTGCGATTGTAGCATTTTCAAATGGTTTACTTGTTAATAAAGCGCAAAATGTGCAGTTACTTCGCTTAGCCGTTGATCTGTCGTCGTATCAAAGATGTCAGGTTTACGCCGTTTCTTAATATGCTTTGGTGATTTCGGATCGATGTTCTCTGGTTCCGACATCGTAGGACTCTGGATCTGGAATTGCATGCATGCTCATTTGGGAACAGACCTACTAGAATGCATACAAAACAAGATTACTTTTGGTCGTTTTGAAATGCGCTGGTTTTTTCTCTTTGTAATTTCGGAAAGGAACTTTTCCTGAAAAGGAGGTACGCTGATCGGATGGGAATCGTGACAACGCCATTGCTCACGAAGTGCATGACCTCGGCGAACACTGCAGTGTATGTTGGCAGAGGTGATCAAAGTAGTCAGGAAATCTACTAAAGTGGAGGTAGCGTTGTAAAAATCTACTCAAGTACGAGTAGAAGTACTTCTTCCATAAGCCATCTAAAACTAATTGAAGTAGAATTGACTGACTTTAAATCTACTCAAGTAAGTAGTTTTGAAAACAGTCTTAATTCCTTCGCATGCCAACTCGTTTCTGAAATGCAGGCCTTTGTGATTCGAATTCAATGAACAACTTGTAAAAAGCGCGCAAAGTTATTACAAAACTATCACCCCTCATGGCGCTCGTAAATCATATTTATTTGCAGTTCACGAGAGATTGAGGCATGTGTGACGTCCTCAAAGTATTTTAAGGGGTTCTGCGACACTTTGCGACATGATTTCTAACTTATTCAAGGTTCTTTGAGGGTAAATCATACAAAGATGGTCTACTTTATAACTGCTAAACCGCCAGGGTTCACATCACGGAATGTCTGCCGGGGATAAAATATCCTACTGTGCAAACTCATTTTAATTGCCTGTCATCCATTAGCCAACGGTAGGCCTAAATTGTGGTGCCAAGTGATAACTGTTCAAGACCAGGCAGCAGTATCAGAGCGCAACTAATTATTGTGTCCAACCTATGCAATAGTAAGGACAGGCCAAGTCAAGAACTCGTATTTGACGTATTATGACACGCAGCAGCAGAAATATTATCAATTAAATTTGCTTCAAAACAATAAAATTATTCACAATATGATAATATTTTCAAATTCGCGGTACACACTGGCCTACTGCACAACGCAGATCACTGCTGCAGGATAACTGAGCTAAATCTCGACCAAAACTGGTCAACGCTCCAGATTACCTGACCAGGATCTGACATGCACTTCACCTACTGTCATATGCCATTGCATTTCATAGCTTGTCCGTCTTATGCTATCTCGCTACTTTTCATTCAGTGAGCATGCCTCTTATCTACATGCTCTTGCTAAGCCAAGATGGGTGTCTGACCTAAAGCTCGGGTGTCTGACCAAAAGCTCGAAAACCGCTGTCCAATCGTTTACCTTCAACGGGGCCGGCTTAGCAGCTCCGGCAAGCGACAATATTTGCACTTCCTTTTCCTTCACCATTTTCTCAAGCTCTTGAATTCGGATTTCTTTTTTCCCAACTGCATACTCAAGATCGGCGATATCGTTCCTGCACTTATCCATTTCGTCCTTAGCATTCTTTACTTTGCCCCCCTCCATACTGAGCAGGTCCTCCGTGTCTTTCTGCAGATGGCAACAAGTCAAGGTAAGGACACAAACTGAATTGATGTACGGCGAAACAACAGACCAGGTGCTGTCGGAGAAATTCGACTTCTTTTCTTAGTTTGGTGTCGCTGTTGTCGCGGTTGGTCGCTTTGCTTTGTATGTCGCCTTTCTCCTGTTCCAGCTGCTGCATTTTCTTTCTCAACCCATCTTCAAACGACTGCCGGGAGCCTAACAGCTCTGTCACCTATGGAACGGTGGAGGTGGTCAGTAACGAAGTACTTCTACTTTTCAGTACTCAAGCATCACTACTTGCTCGAGTGGTTATGATTTTAAACTACTTCTACTTCAGTTTTTAGGCAAAATGAGGCGTAGAATATTTCTAGGAATTACCACTTCTATTTGTACTAGAGTAGCAATTAACGACATTACATCTACTTTAGTCCCAATGTTGACTACTTTGACCAACTCTGCGGGATGATGTTCAGAGAATATTCAAATCTCAGGCCAATTTGAATGTTTCAAACTAGGGTGGTTATCACAGACTACATCATGGTGATCTCGAACAAAGTCGTGACATTTTGTGTTATAGTCAAGCATAGAGTATAATGAAGTAAATGTACCAGTAAATCAATTCCCAAGCATTATCTCTAAACCAGGGTTCTTAAACTTGGGAGTCAGTGCACTAGTTTTTAGGGATCCGCAAAAGGACAAAACGTCATCAAGAAACTACAAAAACATCATCCTTTGAGGATGACGTCACGAGAGGAACTGTATCCACCTTGTCTAGTCATCAGTTATCTTATTTTAGGCATAGAATAGCCTGAATATTGTCGAGCTTGATATGATGACGTTCCATTATTCGGCTTCTGAAATTTTTGGGCTATGAGATCAAAAAAGATCAAGAACCACTGCTCTAAACATAATCAGTAATCACCTACCATGAAACGATCACACAACAGGGTTTTCATGATACCTCGTGATTGGCCTAAGAAATATAGTTGAGTGTTAAAACCCTCACACTTGTGTAAAATATGTATGCGTGGTTATAAAATAATGAAAATATTCAAATAAGGAATTGCTGCAATAAATACAACACTAGAGGTGATCAATAACAAAGTACCTCTTCTTTAGCTGACTTCAATTCATTTTCCAGTTCCGAAACCTTACCGCCCAGTCTGGAGCATTCCTCCGATTTTGTAGCCAATGACGCCTGTTGTGTCAATAAAGAGTGCATAGAATAATTGTAGTAAATATTTAAAAAATATATGAATAGGCTACTACTAAAATATATGAATGACACCGGCCTAGCGGTACCTGAACCGAGTTTATACATTTCTCGTTCAGGCATTATCAAATGCTTAGAAGGTTCTATAACAAAAAGATATCATCAATTTTGAAGTACCGTACCAGCTAATTGAATAGACCCTTGGAGGTGCCGAACTTTAATATACAAATCGAGTAATATACACACATTGGCATAAACCGGAGTGTTTTCGGCTAACGCTTGTCAGTCATGTTCGTTTAACTCTAATTGCACGCGATACTCTGCTTGTGAGTTTTCAGTCAATCTTACTCAAACCCAAATCAGTTCAGTTCCGTTTATTAATAATTTTATCCAATTAAAACACCATAAGATTGAGATCAAATGAAAAGGTAGGAAGGAGTCGAAACGTCTTGAGCAGTCACTCAATCAATCACCAATCTTGGCATTAATGATTCTTACGAGTTACCAGTTATGCTATATTTGGCTACTTGCAGGCCAGGTTTACTTTAGATAGAATAAGTACATACCGTCAACTCTATCTCTATCTTTTCTTTGGCTATTCGCGTTTCTTCCATTCCATTCGTCAGAACATCGATAATACGTGCTAGGTTGTTTCCCTGGAATAGAAATACCATAGGATTCAAGATAAAATATGTTGAAATCAACGACGGATTGTGATATAACCTTCTCTGATGCAATGGACAAACGTGTAAGTAACAAAGCAATGTATTCGTTGCTTTTCTTTTGCATATCATCCATGGCGATTGACAGTTCCGCTTCCTAAAAACAAATCCAATCAGATCTGACAAAATCGAGAAGTTCCTGAAACAAGTCAATTTCACTTTTTCTGCCGCTGCCGCCATTAACGATGAGATGTTGTCATTCAACCCTGAGATTGCATTCTCCATTTCAGCCTTCAAGTTACTTTCTTTACTCGCGGTTTTACTCGCGGCTTCTTCAAGCCTTTGTGTAAAAAGATATAGCTTGAGAATGGATCCTAGTGCCGTCAAATTTTAGTCAGGGTTTGAGTGGTCGGACCTTGCAGTGTTGATAAATTCATTCTTCGTTTTCCCACTATATCTAGTTCCTAAGCTGAATTTTATGAATTCATTGATTACCGTACTACTAGAATTGTCATTATTATGAAATTCCTTTGTCACAGTAGGGTTACCAAAAATGCACATGACAGTTTTGTCATAACTATGACAACAGATTTCGTAATTTGGGGTACAGTGTTGTGAACGAGAACAGAATTTTATGATTAAATAACGGAACTTTCAATTACAGCTCTAAACCTTGTCACGTTGAGAGGCCTTCAGCATGCAATCATTATTTATGTATGATACAAATACATGAGGTAGCACATAGATGCCAGCCTCTGTTACTGAGGTGAAGAATAACTGCTGATATATTTTTAGTAAACGACCAAGATTTATAAAGACTACCTAACGGATTTTTAACATCATATATATAATGAATCCATTTCGTTGCATATACATCGGCTAGTTTCCAGACTTTTGCTTTGAAAGCGGTTGTTAGCGATTAACCCTACTCCCGCGGTCGGCCTCCAGGCCAAATTTTAATTCATCAACCAAAAAGTTCATAAAACGCAGACAACGGGAGTTGAACCGACGCCCAATATATCGCCGTGATCAGGAAATAGCAGCCTAACAAACTGAGCTACTCGGAAGGCTCAAGCGAGAGAGGTGACGATGATATTGAAACCAGTCTACGAGATTTCTCAAAAGTGAAAGAGAAATTTGTTTTTCGTTTTCACGTGATGTGATACATAATCCTTCCCATGGTGAATGACCATGTGGTTGCCTTACATATCAATTTCAGCATTCAAACAAGACATTACTGAGCTTGAAATCTTTACGCAACCGTGAGCACCGCGACTGGGAAGTTTTAGTTATAAGCGTTACTCATGGCCGCCGCTGATTACGTCATCGCGATGGAGGCAACGCGCGTTGTAATTCGTGTTTATTTGACTTTGCCTGGTCCAGTTATATAAGTCCAAATACATGTTACTGATCTTATAGATACTATTGATCGTGCATAACTAACAAAATGTTCAATTTGCAACTGCACAAGGCCATCGTAAGTAAATATATTGCTTTGTTTGACACTTCTCGTAGGCGCGCGATTTCTCTTGTTGCTTCATTTCATATCAATTTGAAACGTGTTCTACACATCGAATGTCCGATACAGGTTTGTCAGTATATGGGCATATTATCACCATCTATTCATTGAAGTCTACAGTAACTTCGTATAACATATAAAACGGATGATTCAACGGTCTGTATGATCTTGTTATTACAGGCGCGAGTACCGTACACTCACGCCAACTTACACACCCATGTCTGCAGTGTTTAGCACTGGCGTCGTGTAACTTATATAAGACAATCCTTCGTGATACTGATCTTGTTGAAGTGTTATGGACTGCATCTAACTATGTGTGTGACAATCAACTGTATAAGACAATCGTAAGTGAATGTATATATATTAGGGTTGTCCAAAATTTGGAAAATCTTACAAATCCTCCGTTGTAATGTCTTATTCTATAGATAATTGATAAAAAACGACACTGGGCCTAAAAGAAGCTATCAGGAAGGCCGTTTAGATTTCGTGCAAAGCGTTTGAAAGTAGCTGCTGAAGAATGGGCGTGCCACCGACCATAGATCGGCGAGAAGACTAGTAATCACGAAACCACGACTCTTGATTGGCTAATCGGTAATGCTTCAATGACCACGACAGCAGCAGCTTGCTGATTAGGCGATCAAGGAGTCTGCTACCGGCGGCGATTGTGAAAGCGCATTGTATGTAGGTTGACAGATAATGATTTAGGATTGATTCAGGGTATGTTGAGGTACGAAATACATGATGAACAATCAACAGCTGCTTCACAAAAACATCTAAAGCTTGACCGCTTTATTGTGAAGGAAACTGCCGTAGCCTATATGCCTTGTTTTCAACGAGGGAAAGCATAGGCGCTTATGCAAGTGGCGACGGACTCCTAGTTTCAGAAAGGATATATCATTCTTGAATACAAATATAAAGCTTAACAACGACACTATAATTTGTTTTATCTTATTGGGCTCAGGTTGTAGTACATAGTTGAAGTTTTGAATGCTCTTAAGGATCGGCTGAATCAGCGGGCTATGCTTGGCACTTATCAGATGCTCACATCAAATTGTATTCACTTGCAAGTGTTGTCAAAGTCCTTAATGATAACGCAGAAAAGAGGTGTAAAAGTAAGCACATACTATGCTGGATATGATATGTCAATGATATGGCAAAGTCCTTAATAATCGTGCAGAAAAGGGGTGTAAAAAGAACAGAAAATGCTTCATAGTGCTTAGTATCCAGCTTAGTTTGTATATCATATCAAGCATAGTCTGTGCTTAAATTTACACCTCGTTACTGTGGCATCATTAGGGACTTTGAAAACACTTACAAGTGAATTCAATGTGCTGTTAACATCTGATAAGTGCCTAGCCAAACCTGATACAGCCGATCCCTAGAGCATTCAAAACTTCAACTATGTACTACAACCTGGGCCCAATAAGATCCCACAAATTATAGTGTCGTTGCTAAGCTTTATATTTGTATTCAAGAATGATATATCCTTTCTGAAACTAGGAATCCGTCGCCACATGCATAAGCGCCTATGCTTTCCCTCGTTGAAAACAAGGCATATAGGCTACGGCAGTTTCCTTCACAATAAAGCGGCCATGCTTTAGACGTTTTTGTGAAGCAGCTGTTGTTTGTTTATCGTGTATTTCGTACCTCAATATACCCTGAATCAGTCCTAAATCATTATCTGTCAACCTACATACAATGCGCTTTCACAGTCGCCGCCGGAAGCAGACTTCTTGATCACCTAATCAGCAAGCTGCTGCTATCGTGGTCATTGAAGCATTGCCGATTAGCCAATCAAGAGCCGTGGTTTCGTGATTACTAGTCTTCTCGCCGTTCTATGGTCGGTGGCACGCCCATTATTCGGCAGCTACTTTCAAACGCTTTGCACGAAATCTAAACGGCCTTTCTGTGAGCTTCTTTTAGGCCCAGTGTCGTTGTTTATCAATAATCTATAGAATAAGACATTACAACGGAGGATTTGTAAGATTTTCCAAATTTTGGACAACCCTAATATATATGGCCTTATGTGGCAATGCTCATACGTGCGAGGCATTTTTCACGTAACAGAATATTGCTTTATTTCACACCAATTTGAAGCGTGTTCTATCCAACTAATTCCCGATATTATGGTTGCAATGAACTCTTGCGATCAACAACTACTCTAAAACGAAAATTGTGTCTGCTTACGATGTGTAGAACGGAAGATATAAGGAATTATAAGATTTGCGTTAATTCAGGCGAACTGAGCTACACATTATATTTTACGGGAAACGTTGTTCTGTATTCAATCTGCATTTTGAACTGGTTATGCCATAAGGCAATGGGTTATATATAGCTGGTCGTATGCGTATCGACAATCGCTATTTATAGACGATCATTGTAACCATTTATGACCCCTACAACGCAAGATGTCGTTAATTGATTGAAGCGTGTTTGTGAAAAACTGTGCATGGATCCTCTAGGATCCACCAGCGGCGAAAGGGTTAAGTGATCATGTCTACACGCATTGTAGTAAGATTATTTCACGTGAATATTTAGACACTTATTCCATTAAATTACATATCAATTAATTATTTGAAAAGCGGTCTCACTTTTGAGCAAGTTCCTCTTTTTCAGCAGTCATATTCTTTAATATAGCATTGATATCTTTAACGGCATGCCACGTTTGTTTGGACAGTTCATACTGCTCTCTGACCCTTTGCAACAATTGATTCTTCTCCTCAGCAATTTCAGTCGCCACTCGCAGTTGATTCTCCAAGTCCGACACAGCCAATTTCTCACCTCGCTGAAATCACAATTTCACAGAACATCACAAAGAAATTTAGCATGTAAACATCAAGCTTACCTTGATAGTAGCAATGACGCAGAGAAGTTCTTTCAGAGAATATTGTAGTTCATTTTTAGTAGATGCGAGTTCCTCAATCTGTGACTGCTTCGTACACAGTTCATCTTTGAGATCACGCAAATACGAGTTCTTCTCTGCTACTTTGTTAGAAAATGTGGAACCGTGATTAAAAAACAATAAGACATAATAGTTATATTTTCTGTTACATTCTCTTTCCCAATTTTCGCTGGATTTGGCCACAAATTCCTCCATGGCGACAAAATCATCCAAAAGTTTCTGTTCCAATAAAGACTGTATAATATTAATAGCTATTCAGCCTCTTACTGTGTCTCCGGTATCCACTGAACACCGATGCCAGCCAATTGTTTAGTGTTGCATTGATAATATTTACTGAGCTGTGTGGGAAATTCAAACAAGTGAGTACGCTACTCAACCATGTGTTTATCTACTCTAAAATCACAATCCTTGTTTGAACCCCAATTCATACTTACATTCACAACTACCTGAAGCTTGCAAAACAATGAAAAGATAGAAATGTGTCGAAATCATAAGTTTGGATGGATTCATGATTCATTCAGCCGTCTCAACTAACGATACATACTTTACCACAGCAACATATGTTAGATTTTATATTAGAGTCAAACAATGTGAGGACATTTGGGAGTTAACCTTAACTTACGACTTGTAACTAAAATACTGTGTAGCAATCAGAACTTCACTTGGCAATGAGTGGTAATGCATGTATCCATGAGGAATTTATTGAAAAAAAAAATGCTCACAATTACAATTAGTATTAGGCCGAGAAAACTTACCTGAATTTTCATTTTTTTCTTTTCATCCTCAACACGAAGTGCTTCCGACATTTGCTTACACGATGTTAACGTGTCATCAAACCTTGTCAACTTCTCTTTGATGAGCATACACATATGTCGTGTGGAGTCTAGCCTATAATTATGTTACAATCAAGTAGTTGGACGAACATATCAAACTCAAACATATAAAATAAAAGTCCCCGTTGATTTTCAATGACAGAAGATCAGCTTTCTCCACACAATTTACAAAGTGGAATCCAAACTATCAGGCACCTCATTTTACAAACAGTATCAAAGGTTGACGGCTGCTCAATTTTTATTATCAAACCTCTTAACAGTAGACTCTCGACTTTTGATTTCCTCTTCTAGCTTCCGTTCAGCCGCTTCTTTGTTTATTCTGCATTCCAACATCGACTTCGGCAGAGTGTCCATTGCATCCTTCAAAGTCTTGACCTCTTTTTCCTAAAAGGTATGATGTCATCGTCATATCGCTTATGGGGTGGAAACACTGAATAGTCAGATCAATGTGATGGAAGGTAAATCACTTTTTCCTTCATACTCATGTCCACTTTTTCTGCCTCTGATTGTGGCATTTCCAAGGCATTCTGTAAATAATACAGATTTTTGTATTGGTTTATCTTTATTTATGAAATGAAACATAAATTTGTGTAAACTGCTGGCATAAAGTATATTGTTAACTCCTGGTTCTCATGCAATCATAACACATGCCGTAAGAATGCTATGAACATTATCAATTTCAGTCTCGTCTCATGAGGATTCATATGGTTCCTGCTACCGCAGTACCTGTACCCATTGCAGTATGAATCCTAATAAATCTGCATAATGCTTATAGCCTGTGATTGTTTTTTAAAGTTAGTATGTAATGACATTACGTACAGCAACAGTGAAATCCGGGTACAAATCATCAACATATCGCTTCAGGTGGATCTCTGCTAATAGCCTATATTCCAATTTATAACTGTTAATTGCTACACTCACAGTATAACACAAGATTATATTCTTGGTCCCATTTAACAACACATGGACATTGGACATATAGTAACCCTTATATAACACGTATTGGTCATGGGCAGGCCTGTTTATTTTTGGATGTTGGGTTTTATTTTTGGATATTCTCCAAAAATAAGATTTGAAAACATCCAAAAATAAGCTTTTTTTGGATGATGTTTTATTCAAGTTTTTTAGTGAAATAAACGTGTCAGAGCAGTGTAAATACTGTTGAAACAACCAGTAAACTCACAAAAACAGCATGTGTGTGAGGGAGGGGGTCTCCGAAACGCTAAAAATACTTTCACTCACTGGAAGGATCAGAGGCGTGGCGACAAGGGTTGAAGAGGCGGCATGGTATGAATTCGTGCGAATATGGTGCGGGTGGGACCTTGTGACGCAGGCCGAATACCGCCACCTCTACAACAGTCACTTCGTCCCCACGATGATTGGACTGAATGGCTACCTCCGACGGCAACAGGACTTGATCCGGGAAAAGAAAAGTATGTACCCCAAGTTTGTTGATACATGTTGATTGTCAATTAAGAGGATGACCACTTGATTGACTAGACACCGTACCAAACTCCTCGAGGTTATGAACGATAAAAGTCCGGCCTGTGCACCTTCGCTGCAGTGGGGGATCCGACTAATCGTCCTCGAACCCATGGCCACAGAGCTGAGCACCACCGTCACAAAGATTCAGGGACTTGGTCATCTGATATTGATACGTGTTTCTATTAAAGTTTCGATCGACAATGTGAAACTCGCCAAGTCCTGTTAACGACCACTAACCTACTCGTGATTGCTCTGGATCCTGGACAAATGCTACTTGCTCTATTGTTCTGCCAAGTGTTGTCTAATTGCGCTGTCGTAATTCAACAAAGTTTGCTCAAGTCACAGTAGCTTTCACATATAACTTGTCTGAAACTATTTTTCTATGATGTTTTATATCTCTAGTTAATAGACACGTGCCTGATTTCTCGCTTTTGGGAATCGAGATAAATTCTATTATATCTGGCAGACCGGCAACGGTTCCGCGGACCTACGGTTGAGAACTACTGATGTAAACTATCTGAAACTTCTTTTTATTTTAGAAACATCAAAGGAAGTAGTTTTTATATAAATAACAACATTCAAGTGGATAGTGGAAGTATCCTAAAATCATAATCCACTTAAGTAGTTAAGCATATTTTGTTATTGAACACCTCTGTTCATTACATTGGATTAATAAAAGTGGCACTTTGGAAGCAGTAAACGGGTATGTAAATGAAAAAACATCCTACAGAACAGAATATATAGCTATGAGAAAGTTCAAGAGCATTTGCTCATTACTTATAATATACTTACCATCTCGGCTTTATTCTGTTTGCAATCTTGCGCTAAAAGCTCAAGATATTTAGCCTGTAAATATGATGAATGAAGAAACTCCATCGACTTCGATTTTACTGGTGACAGCGGCGTTGGACTCTTTTCTCCATTGGAGCCTGTTAAGTATTAAAAATTACATTACTACGTACACCAAACGTGGCCAATCGGTCCAAATTCAAGGGTCATATACTTTGCCACTTCACCCTCAAGGGTACCAATACACACACAAACTGCCAAGAAGACACAGTGGTGAAGCATGACGGCTAGTAACCTATAGGTCGCGGGTTCCATCATTGATCACAAGGGAATTTTCGAAATTTATTGTATTGTATAAAAATGAATTGCCCGGGTTATATATTGCAAACTTGCAAGGCCAACCAAAAGTTTGATTAACCTTATCTCGTGATTTGGGGTGTTGATGACTCAAATATAAGTTTCGAAGCAATTAAATAGCAAGGGGCCAGCCACATTTTTCGTAGATCATCGTGAATTACTACGAAGTAGAACAGGGCTCGGAAACCTTTGTATACATGGCAGTAAAGTAGAGTAATTTGTGGCAGATATATTTCACTTGATATTATACGTAGCACTTCGCACGATTTATAGTCACTGGGTCTCTTGCTTTTATTATTGGTACCCCTTCTTCAAAATTAAATATGAACCCAATCTATAGAATTGAGTCTTGACTATATTCGCATTTATGAGAGAACGTGTCGTCCAACATCCGACCTTGCATGTGCGCTCGCAGAAAGATCGTCGGCAAATGAAACCTTTGCACAAAAAGATTGAAGCATCTTCGCTATTAATACATCCAAAATCCAAGTAATCCTGTCCTTGCCAAGTGAGCCGAACTATATACAGATGTGAATCACAGTATATGCAAGTGATATTTTTATTGACCAAATTCGTTCATTTCATTTGAAATATTTTTGCCATTAATGCACACTGATTTTTCATGACATAATGCTTATAAAAGTCACCAAGAAATAAAAGGCACTCCTTCCACACTGAAGTATAACCTCATCTTTCCATACGCGCACCGATTTATTTCAAAAACAAAATTCCTTTCACACTCAGGGTTGTAATGAC